>NC_056438.1:17642259-17942259 GCF_018296145.1 Oncorhynchus tshawytscha | reverse complement strand
TTATTCAACAGATCACAGTTTGTGGTAAATTTAATCTCTTATTATTATTTAATATTATTATGGCAAGTTGTCCTCCCACTTGATGAAGATGGAGGAATAATTATCTGAGAACTACATACCTGTCCTCACCTGATGGACCTGTTGCCCAGGTATCTAAAGTTGTCATTTAGGAATCCTCACACGTGAATAAAAATAAGTTCAGTTGAGAAATGTGTTTGTTTTACTGTCACTCAAATGGCTCTAGGGCACAAATGGATTCTTCTTGCACAACCCAGACAATTATCTCGTTTCCAACAGGTTTAACAGGGGTTGTTCCAACTCAGCGGAATAGACACCGGGCAGGTTCCCGTTCGCAAGAAGAGCTCCCTTTCGTTTCTATCCGACTACCGGCTGAACATGGAGTCGGGTGACAACAGCTCAACAGCCGAGCTCATGAGTCGGTATGTGTCTTTGGAACTCGGCTATGGGGTACCGAAGGACGGCTGGCGGATCTGCTTGGCTCATGAGTTCAAGGAGAAAAGGAAGCCGTTTCAAGCCAAAGATGTGTCCCTCTCCAACATCGTTGAACACATTGGCCTTGGAGTCAGGTGAGCCCCCTGAACACCACCTCTCATCGTGTCAAGACAGCCAGTTACTATAGCCAAACTGTGTTATTCATAGTATTTATACTTAAAGGAGAGAGATTTGTGTTCTATGGTTGAGCACAATGTATCTTTATTCTACATAGTGGCAAGGAGAGGCATTTTTCAGTGCAAGGGTATGTAGCCTATCACTTTTCTCTGGCATGGGTCCCTATGGTGCAGCAGAGCAGCCTATCTGCCAGGGTGCCAGGTGTAGTCTCATGTTTCTTTGCTTGTCCAATAGGGCAGGTGTGTGTGAGAAATGTACATATGCAGGTGCTGTGACTGGTAGTGGGTAAAGAACCACACAACCCAGCTTCTTCTCCACACTGGTCTCTCACACCTCAATCCTTCACTTACTTGACATAGAAACACAAGCTAGCTTTGTTGTGGAAATGACTTGCCTCAGTCTGTGTTTGACACCAAGGCCTAATTCTATCCTGCATGGTTTTCTAACATCTGTGGACTGATTGGTGGTTGTTGTTGCTCCCCCTCTGAAAGCATTTGAGACTCATAATATTACATTCAGGACATGCCAGCTTAGACCTTGTACTGCTGCCAGCCCAGAATCCTGCATTCCTGAGAGTAGGCTAATCAGGTGTGGGTGGCTTGCTTGATACAAAGCTGATATTGATCTACTGTAGGCCTGCAGTGCTTCTGGTAACAAAACAATGAAAGTAAGGATTACCAGCAGAAGATAAAAACAGCCTGTACTATTGGAGTTGGGAATCATGTGGAGAACACACACACACACACACACACACACACACACACACACACACACACACACACACACACACACACAGTATTTTAGATTAATCACATGTGAAAAGATATCCTCAGAGTGGTACAGAGAGGTGATGTCACTGTTTGGTTTGACCTGGCTGGTGGGTGTATTAACATGACAACTACTGCAGACCGACTGCAACTAGATCAACTGGAAAATGAACATCTGTTAGCTTTAAATAACAAAGTAATACAATAATGCTTTAAATAATATGCCAACAGCACTACAGTTGAAGTTGGAAGTTTATATACACCTTAGCCAAATACATTTAAATACATTTAAATTTACAATTTCTGACATTTAATCCTTGTAAAAATTCCCTGTCTTAGGTCAGTTAGGAATCACTACTTTATTTTAAGAATGTGAAATGTCAGAATAATATTAGAGGGAATAATTTATTTCAGCTTTTATTTCTTTCATTGCATTCCCAGTGGGTCAGAAGTTTACATGCACTCAATTAGTATTTGGTAGCATTGCCTTTAAATTGTTTAACTTGGGTCAAATGTTCAGAGTAGCCTTCCACGAGCTTCCCACAATAAGTTGGGAGAATTTTGGCACATTCCTCCTGACAGAGCTGGTGTAACTGAGTCAGGCTTGCCAGCATCCCCCTTTTTCCTCCAAACATAACCATGGTCATTATGGCCAAACAGTTCTATTTTTGTTTCATCAGAGCAGAGCATTTCTCCAAAAAGTATGATCTTTGTCCCATGTGTAGTTGCAAACCGTGATCTGGCTTTTTAATGGTGGTTTTGGTGCAGTGGCTTCTTCCTTGCTGTGCGGCCTGTCGATTATAGGACTAATTTTTCTATGGATATAGATACTTTTCTAACTGTTTCATCCAGCATCTTCACAATGTCCTTTGCTGTAGTTCGGGATTGATTTGCACTTTTTGCACCAAAGTACCCTCATCTCTAGGAGACAGAGCGTGTCTCCTTCCTGAGCGGTATGACGGCTGGGTGTTCCCATGGTATTTATACTTGTGAACTATTGTTTGTACAGATGAACGTGGTACCTTCAGGCATTTGGAAATTGCTCCCAAGGAAGAACCAGACTTGTGGAGGTCATGGCTGATTTCTTGATTTTTCCCATGATGTCAAATCAATTTTTATTTATCACATACACATGGTTTGCAGATGTTAATGCGAGTGTAGCGAAATGCTTGTGCTTCAAGTTCTGACAATGCAGTAATAACCAATGAGTAATCTAACCTAACAATTCCACAACTACTACCTTATACACAAGTGTAAAGGGATAAAGAATATGTACATAAAGATATATGAATGAGTGATGGTACAGAACGGCATAGGCAAGATGCAGTAGATGGTATCGAGTACAGTATATACATATGAGATGAGTAATGTAGGGTATGTAAACAAAGTGGCATAGTTTAAAGTGGCTAGTGATACATTTTTTACATCAGTTTCCATCAATTTCCATTATTAAAGTGAGCTGAGTCTGTATGTTGGCAGTAGCCACTCAATGTTAGTGGTGGCTGTTTAACAGTCTGATGGCCTTGAGATAGAAGCTGTTTTTCAGTCTCTCGGTCCCTGCTTTGATGCACCTGTACTGACCTCACCTTCTGGATGATAGCGGGGTGAACAGGTAGTGGCTCGGGTGGTTGTTGTCCTTGATGATCTTTATGGCCTTCCTGTGACATCGGGTGGTGTAGGTGTCCTGGAGGGCAGGTAGTTTGCCCCCGGTGATGCGTTGTGCAGACCTCACTACCCTCTGGAGAGCCTTACGGTTGTGGGCCGAGCAGTTGCCGCCTATGTAGATA
Organism: Oncorhynchus tshawytscha; assembly: GCF_018296145.1. Lineage (NCBI taxonomy): Eukaryota > Metazoa > Chordata > Actinopteri > Salmoniformes > Salmonidae > Oncorhynchus > Oncorhynchus tshawytscha. Next base: position 17,939,075 of record NC_056438.1, on the reverse strand, counting down.
TTCCATTTGAAATCAGCACTTTCTGGCTACAATAGTCGTTTACAACATTAACAATGTCTACACTGTAATTCTGATCAATTTAATGTCATTTTAATGGATAGAAAATGATAAATATACTTTTCTTTCAAGAACAAGGACATTTCTATGTGACCCAAACCTTTGAACGGTAGTGTATTTGCAGATTTTGCTGCAGGTACAGTGAAATGCTTGTGTTTACAGTACCTAGCAATATACACAAATCCCAAAAATGTCAGTGTCCAGTGTGTGTGGACAGCGTGTGAATAGAAAAGGTCTGTACACCAGTAGTTATATAGGATGAGCCTTGACTAGGATAGAGTATGTACATATGATGTGGGTAAAACCGTATGTAAACATTATTTAAAGTGACCTGTGTTTAATGACGATGTACATAGGGCAGCAGTCTCTAAGGTTCAGGTCAGGGTACTGGGTGGAGGCTGGCCATTGACTAGTGTGGTGTGTATGTTTGAATGCTGTTGAGCTCTCTTTTACATTAAACAGTCTTCTGGTGCCTGAAGTGAATGAGCTAGGCAAACAGCGAAGAAATGATAAATTAACTCTACTCAACCTCACATTCATGGACTTTGCCTCTTCCTTGAGCTGTCTTTACAAAACAAGATGGCTTAGACTATAGGCCTAACAGTAAAATGAGGGCGTTATCCTTAAAGGTGTGGGCTGCCAGTCTATTTTACGTTGCCCCCCCCGCCCCCACACACAGTTGGTCACCGTGGCAACATCAGTTAATCATTGACTGTTTAGCCTATATTCTTTGAACAGTTCACAGGTAAGAAGGCTACCATCAGGTAGTCTAAAAACCTGCCCTATATTCAGAGCTGGGGTCAATTTGAGTTGAAGGATAGGTATTCAGGATGTGAACTGAAGTAACTATTCCAAATTTGAAAAAAAGTCTATTTTCAATGACTTCTACGCCTCAGTTTATTGACAAGTTATTTCACAAGTTTTGACATTTTAGAATTTAAAATTAAAATACTTCCTGAGTTGACTGCCTTCACTTCGATTTGTCTCCAGCCCTGATTCAGAGGTCTGTCTGTCGCTCAATAGAGCAGGACTGACTGACATTTTTCACAAGGATCCATTGAAGAGGGTCTCTTTGTTTACCTGTGGCTGTGGCCATCATTTTCCCACAACTACAACAAGTCCTATTCAGATCCTATTTGAAGTCGAGCAGACCTGTAACTCTGCCCATTTGTATCCATTTTGTGACTAAATTCAGCAGGCCAAATGCCATTGTCTAATGTCTACAGTAAAGTTGTCAGTATTTCTGAGCTGGCCGTTATGGTGGCAACTTATTTTCTTTGACCCCTGATTTTAAGACCATGTTGAGCTAATAGGCTATTCTGTATTTGATTTGTGGCAGTCTGTGTTCTAATCTAGCATGTGCACCCTGTCGTCTTTAGCGTTCATTGCAGGTTTAGGCCTAAGGCCCAATGGTTTTTAACGGCCTTAGGTCGATAGTCTAATCAATTACCAACACTGTGCCTCTGTGTGACACCCCCCACACACACACATTTTTAAATACTTTATTTGAATCCACAAATTACATTTTCGTCAAATATTCAAACATTTCATAGGTCATGGATATGTGGATACAGAAAGCACATTCTCCATACAGAAAGGCTGCCTGCCTATGACGGGTGACACAGAGTAGTACCTTGCTAGCTGCTTTGCCTTTGTCCTATGCAGGCCTGAAAACTGAAGGCCACCTACTTGTCAGCCTCTATACATGGTAGAGACTCCAGCATTACACGTTTTCACTGATAACCAAGGCTGTTCAGGTGTGACACAAAGGGCTGGTAATTTCAGCAACTTGTGAGCAAAGGCCTGCTCCATGTAGGAGTCAAAAAGAGCAACCCAATACTGAAATGAGTACTTCCACCCGGCCTCTCCCAACATCAACAATATCTGACCCCCACCACTCTGTCCTGCCTGTCTCTGAGCCCACGACAGACAATTCCTCCATTTATCTGGCCAATCCCCCACAATTCCGTGTGTGGGGCGTGTTCTGTTTTGACCCAGCCTTTGTTCAGAGTGCTGAATGCTTGTAAGCAGCTGGGCCTGTATTCAAAACAGGTCATGAACGAGAGAAATAGACAGAGGGAGGAATATGGACAAAGATCAATAGGGAAATGGACAGAGGGAGGAATATGGACAAAGATCAATAGGGAAATGGACAGAGGGAGGGAGAGGGTGAGTAAGAGAGGGAGAGAAGTACAGTGAGGGAGTAAGAGGGAGTGAAATCGAGATAAGGAGAAATGTTATTTTTCCTCTGTCTGCTGTTGCTGTGTATTTGTTAATGAAGTGACACTTCCTCTGCACAGTGACCCGCTTCATCTCGGCCTAACCAATAAGAATCATTCTTAATCATACCATCTACATGGCTACATACTGTAGGACTTTTCCTGAACAGTCCCATAAAACAACACAATACAGCCAGCTGTTCACTGTTCATTGATGTAGGGGTTGAACTTGTTTGAACATGCCATTTGTGCAATGTCCTCTTTCTGCTATGCACCCCCCTCCCTCTCAGGATGTTATTCAGTGATTGTGAAAGATTCTTTGGAATGAGGTATTTAAAAATAAGTTTGTTTACTGATTACACCTACTCTACCTGCTTGTGCATGTTAATGTCCCCATTTTCATGTGGATTCTCAAACAATGTTCGCTTATTATTAACGTGTGTGTGTGTGTGTGTGTGTGTGTGTAGGTATCTCAAGTGGTGGTATAAGAAGACTCAAATAGAGAAGAAGGCTCCTTTCATTGATATGTTCCGAGCCATTCCCCTGAGGCAGATCTATGGTAGGTGGGCACACCATAATGTTCCAATGAACTAGTATCAATGGCTGTATTAATGAATATCACTGAAACTCATGAGTATTGAAACATTTGAAAACACATTTGCTATACTGAAACACCCTCCTTTGCAGGTGCTCCTCTTGGCGGTATTGGAGGAGGTACCATCACGCGAGGCTGGCGGGGGGAGTTCTGCAGGTGGCAACTCAACCCTGGGATGTACCACTACAAAACTGTAATTGCTAACCAGGTATGCTTGGGAAAAGACTGCCTAGCACCTAGTAACACGCTATGTAAGAAGTTAACTGTGAGAATGTCCAGTTTATAAGTCCTGTACACATGGACTACTAATTATCTTAGTTTTCTAAACAGGTTATGCCTTTAACAAATAATATTTTCAAATGGGCTTAAAGCCTCTTAGCTCCAGTTCTTAACTGTTGGTTAATAACAGACCTCCTTCCCAATCCACTGTGTCGACAGGACCTGTTGAGGACTCCACCTCAACCGCTCCTAGTTTAAAGTCGACTCTATTTAGTCTAGTAGGAGTATGGTGAATATGAAGTTCACTTTGTGGCACATGCATTATACTATATATTCAGATCTCTTCCAGCCCTTTTGTCTCCCCATATCCCTCCTCTCTGTCTCCTAGTTCACGGTGTGCCTGCGTCGGGGCGGTCAGACGGTGTACCAGCAGGTGTTGTCAGTGGAGCGCCCCCCCACGCTGCAGGGCTGGAACTGGGGCTACTGCGGAGAGTACGCCTTCTACCACGCCTTGTACCCCCGGGCCTGGACAGTCTACCCCCTCCCTGGGCAGAATGTCACCCTCACCTGTAGACAGGTGTCACCCGTCATCCCCCACGACTACCAGGTAGCTGGGAATGTCCCCCAATGACATGACTTAGCATTGGGTTTCAGTCATGTTGTTGCCACTAAATGTCCCCTAAGGCCATGACTTAGCATTGGGTTTCAGTCATGTCGTTTCTACTTCATCCAATGTGGCTGAAGCAGAGACAGTGTCCCCCCCAAATGGCACCCTATTCCCAATGTAATGCACTACTTTTGACTAGGGCTCTGGCCAAAAGTAGTGCACTATATAGGGAATAGGGTGCATGATGCCTACGCCAGCGTGTCATGCAGCCTTGTCATAAACTTACCTTTTTAACCCTAACCGTTTTATTCTTATCTGTATTTTTTTAAACTGCCTTGTTGGTTAGGGGCTCATAAGTAAGCATTTCACTGTAAGGTTGTATTCGGCGCATGTGACTAATACAATTTGATTTGAAAACCTAAGTTTTATGTGTCTTGGTCTCTGACTCTCCTCTCTCTGTCGTCCTCCAGGATTCCAGTCTCCCAGTGGCAGTGTTTGTGTGGGACATAGAGAACAAGAATGACTACCCGCTGGACGTCTCAATCATGCTCACCATGGTCAATGGGTCAGGCCACAAGGACGACAAGAGTGGGGGCCACTGGAACGAACCATTCCACCTGGAGAAGGCGGGGGAGTCCGTGTCTGGAGTTTTGCTTCATCACTGCACCACAGTGAACCCCTACACTCTGTGCATGGCAGCGCGAGAACAGGTAGATGTCATAAATTCACTATGTTTTTACAGTTGTGCACTGGTAATGTTTCTGTTTATGATTGATCATTTGTTTTCATTGCTATTGACACTTTCCTTTCAATTAAAAAAACACTGGCCATTTGAAGATGGCATAACCATTATCACCTTGTTAACTGTGTGAAATGTGTGTGTGAGAAGTCTGACAGGGAGATCAGTCACCAGACAGCGTTCAGTCCAAAGGGAACCTGTGGGGTGTTGTGGGGTGACCTCATCGCTGATGGACGGCTGGACTCCCCCACTGGTCAGTGGTATCAAACGGCGATCACTGATTACATCAAAAAAAATTGTACATTATTCCCCCCCCCCCCACAAATCTTTTTATTGGATCCCACCCCAGCTCTGTTGTTAAAACGGCTAGCTGGAGCCGACCGAGCGTTGAACCAACGATCTGTAGTCAGCGAAATCTAGAAATTAGGCACTTTTTACTAAATCTATGCAGTTCAAATATTCTTATAGATTGTCATATAATGTAACATCCTTGGGTACAGGAAAGGAAGGGATATATTAGTAATTGTTGGACAACCCTCTGTAAGGGTCGTAGGGTTTGAATGACAGCACCCACATGATTCCTTTTCCAGGTCATAGTCAAGTCTTTTATTGACACTGTTGGGATCAGCTAAACTTTGAACATTGAGATATTAAATAAAGACAGAGACAAAGCCTTGAATAGAAAGAGTTTATAAAAAGCCAGAGACCTTTGGAATGTGTTTAATGGAGGAGAGCGATGTGTTGATATAAGGGAAGTCCGGTGGATATCTGTGGGTCAGGAGGTGAGGGGTGAGTCTTAAGGGAGTAATCAGGGTTGCTATCTGGTTACCTACTTTCCTGTGGAGCCATAAGACACTCCTCTTCCTTACAGTTTAAGTAGGATGTATTTAAACTGTGATGTCTGAAATCTTTAGTTGTCTGATTTTCAGCTGTACAGAACCTTTGGGAAGGATTAAACATGGCTAAAGCTTCTGTAGTGTCCGTGGGTTATTTACTCTGAAAAAGAAGAACCTAACAACGCCTTGACATTCACTCTCCTCCTCCTTCCCCACCCCTCCGCCTCGTCCCCCCAGGTTCCAGTCCTCCCACCCAGAAGGGAGAGAAGGTGGCAGCAGCCCTGGCAGTGGGCTGTCCAGTGCCGGCTCAGGGCCACAACGATCTGGAGTTTAGCTTGGCGTGGGACATGCCTAACATCACATTTGGCTCCAGGGAGAGGGAACACGTCAGGTAACATTTAAAAAATAGGTAGAATTCAAATTGACAATCTGTCCTTGTTTATTATAGTGGTCAGTATCTCCAGACTAGGAGGAACAACTTAGTTTTTTAATTTTCTCAATAAGCTTCATATTAAAAGGCCATTCTGATCTTGAATTTACCGCTCTCTCTTTTTCTATGCAATATGACTAAAAGCTGTCCCGACAGAGACCGGGTTTCAATTCACCGGCGGGGAGGAACAACTAGTTTTTATGACATGTCAGTGAGATGAGCCTTATTGTAAATTGGACTAATGGACTCAATTTATTTCCTCATCCGTTGCTTTCCCCCATTCCTCTCAATCTGTTCTACTTTCCTCTGTCTCAGCTCAATTTTCAACAACGTACACTGCATGCTACACCTCAAGTTAGTCAGGTCTTTAAATAAATAAAAAAAATAGCCCTTTTTTTCATGGTATCCAATTGGTAGTTAGTCTTGTCTCATCGCTGCAACTCCCGTACGGGCTCGGGAGAAGGTCGAGAGCCGTGCATTCTCCGAAACACGACCCAACCAAGCCGCACTGCTTAGCACAATGCCCACTTAGGGACGGCAGGGTGGCCTAGTGGTTAGAGCGTTGGACTAGTAACCGGAAGGTTGCAAGTTCAAACCCCCGAGCTGACAAGGTACAAATCTGTCGTTCTGCCCCTGAACAGGCAGTTAACCCACTGTTCCTAGGCTGTCATTGAAAATAAGAATTTGTTCTTAACTGACTTGCCTAGTTAAATAAAGGTTAAAAAAAAAACTAAAAGCCAGCCGCACCAATGTGACGGAGGAAACACAGTACACCTGGCGACAGTGTCAGTGTGTATTGCACCCGGCCCGCCCCAGGAGTCGCCATTGTGCGATTGGACAAGGACATCCCTGCTGGTCAAACGTCCTAACCCGGACGACCCTGGGCCAATTGTGCGACTCTCCGGTGGCCAGCTGTTACAGCCTGGACTCGAACTCAGAATCTCTAGTGGCACAACCTTAGACCACTGCGCCACATGGGAGAGGCTCTTGTCAGTTAGGTCTGACGTGAGGAAAAGTTGCTGTACACTGCATACTTGATGCTAAAATATGCTTTATCCTTGAGCAGTGGTTCCCAAACTTTTTATAGTCCTTCAAATGTTCAACCTCCAGCTGCGTACCCCCTCTAGCATCAGGGTCAGCGGACTCTCAAATGCTCGTTTTTGCCATCATTGTAAGCCTGCCACACGCACTATACAATACATTTATTAAACATAAGAATGAGTGAGCTTTTGTCACAACCCGGCTCGTGCGAAGTGACAGCTCTTATAGGACCAGGGCAGAAATAATAACCAATAATTTAGCTCTTTATTTAGCCGTGGTTGCCAAGGGCATCAGTGTCTTAACAGCACGATTTTCCAAGGCAGGATACTCTGAGCGCAGCCCTATCCAGATATCTGGCAGTTGCTTCTGATTTTGAAATTCAATTTTCACAGAACTGCTTGTTGCAATTTCGACGAGGCTCTCTTGTTCAGATATCAGTGGATTGTAGGCAGGGCATGAAAGGGATAACGAATCCAGTTGTTTGTCATCCATTTCAGGAAACTACATGCATAATTGCGTACCCAACTCACTCAGGTGCTTCGCTATATCACATTTGTCATTGTCCGTAAGCTTGAGTTCATTTGCACACACAAAAAATCATACAATGAAGAAAGACCTGTGTTGTCCTTGTTAATGCTGACAGAGAAGAGCTCCAACTTCTTAGCCTCATTTCTTTTGTCCCGCACATTGAATATAGTTGCAGAGAGTCCCTGTAATCCTAGATTCAGATCATTCAGGCAGGCCAGTTGTGTGAGAAACTCGTCATCATCAAGCGGTCAGACAAGTGAAAATGGTCAGTAAAAGAAACTTTAGGCTCGTCTCTTCATTTAAATTTTTTTTGTCAATGCTTCCCCCCTTGATAACCAGTGCACTTCTGTATGTTGTAAAAGCATTACATGGTCGCTGCCCATATTGCACAGTGCAGAAAATACACAAGAGTTCAGGGGACTTGTTTTACAGTGAAAATGGTTAACTTTGTTAGTCTCCCAAATGTCTTTCAAGCTGGATGCTGCAGTGTAACCAAGTGGCGTAGGGAGCAACTGCTTGCAAGCGCATTACCACTCCACTATGTCTCACTGTCATGGCTTTTGCGCCAACACATCTTGACCACCAAAGTCCATTTGATGTCACAAAGCTGTCCAGTACTTAAAACGTTTCCTCGTGTTGTCCTGGTTTCCAGTGGTTTGCAAAAGAGGATGTATTCCTTAATATACCCCCATAAATGTAATGGACATATACTAGGAGCTGTGCCAGGCCCGCCACGTCTAACTCATCCAGCTGTAACGCATAGAATTCGCTGGCTTGCAAAGAAGTAATTGTTTAAAAACATGTCATGTCACTGATGTCATGAAACAGTGTTTGATGGAGTCATTGTCTGTAGTTTTTTTTTTTGCCTTTTCCCCCAGCATTGTCCCAGGCATATCTGCAGCAGCAGGAAGAATGAAGTCCTCCACAATAGTTTGGGGCTTGCCTGTCCTAGCAACTCCTCTACAATAGTATGGGGCTTGCCTGTCCCAGCCACTCTGTAGCTCACCATATAAGTTCTTCCTAGCCCCTTCTTATTAATGGTATCTGTTGCTTTTATACATGTCTTACTACTCGAAAGTTGTCTTAATTTTCGCTCAAAAAACTCTTGTGGCTTATTTTTCAAATTGGCATGTTTTTTTTTTAAATGTCTGCGCAAGAGTGAAGGTTTCATAGAGTTGTGAGATGGTACTTTTGCACATATAACACACTGTGGCTGAGGAAAGGCACTACTCCCAATTTAAGTGAACCCCAAATCAATGTAGTTACCATATTTGCGTCTCTTCGATGGTCCAACGTCCCTGTCTGTTCGGCGCTTTCCTCCGGGGTAAGGGGGCAGGTAGTAGCTCTTCGGCTGCATCAGATTCACAACTGTCAGTGTCCATGCTAGCTGGGCTAACAACAAATGTAGAATTACTGATGCTAGCATTGGATGTGCTCGAGGAAGCAGAACAATGTGTCGTCGACGGGTGTAGTACTGCTGGTAGTAGCAGTACTACCAGTAGAGCTGATGTGTCTCTGGACGCGGGCCTTAATTTTTTTTAAACCAATTTTATAAATTTTCGACCAAACGGAATTAGCAGCAGCTACATACGGACCGTTAGTGGAATTCCTACGAGAGAGTAACGGTTAATGTGATTGGATGTTAATTATTTGACGAGGCTACCTGTTTTTGACATTGTGGTGTTATTTCGCTGAACACTAGATGGTTTAATTTTATTTTTGGCAGTGAAACAAGGATACTCAGGCGAGGGGGGGGGGGGAGAAACTCGCCCAAATGTATAGCCCCATTTGTAAAAGTTCAATGGAATGTTTGAAAATGTGAAGTATTTTAATTTAAAAAAATGTGAATCACATTTTTATTTGGCATACCCCAGTTTGAAATACCTGTCCTAGAGAATGTCGTGACTCATTAATCTGATGACTTTTGTTTATTTTATCAACTATGTTTAATTGTTACTTGGTTTTAAATTAAATTAATCATGTAACAATTAAACTCAATAGGAATTTTGGGAACAACGAAGTTGTTTAACGAGTTACCATCTCCCGACTTAAACTCTAAAGATCTACAGATATCTCTTCCATGAATATGTCCCTTATTAAACATGAGTCTGACTTTCTGGCACCTTTTGATCCTCACCAAGGAGAGAGTCATGAGGAGGATAGATCAAACTCCGAATGACATGTGCAACACACAATCACAGGCTCCAGTTACACTGCCTCAGGTGTACACACACTCCTGTCCATTACTGTAAACCTTGTAACTGCTACTCACTGGAGCACAGCATTTTCAGTGACATGTAACCACAGGGCAGCCTGGGTAAATCAAGACTGCTTTATATATATTTATTTATTGAACACCCAAACCAAAAAAAAATGGTTTGGCAGGTGTAGCGTACATCAGATTAGTTACAGTAACATCTTTGAATTAGATTATCTTTGAGTACGAAACCCATTTTCCCAAGTATTCCTGGCCTCTCATCATATGTTCTTAAAGAAAAGGGCATATGCTCCAGATATTGTATTTCTTTATCAATGTCTACCCATTGTGTCACAGGGGGGGGGGTTGCCAGTAGGACCTTCAACAGGTACTTGTCTATTGTGCAAGTTATCAGGTATTTCATCCAAATACAAAGACATTCATGTCAAAACCCATTATTATAGTAAGTTTCAATTGCGGGGCAAGACCAAAAGATATGAGACTGATCTGCCCAGTTATTTCAGTGTTATGTTCCTCCTCCCATTTCTGTTCCATATAGTTCGTAGAGTGTTTCTTTGAGGATAGAATACTCAGGTAAAGATTAGATTATTTTTTTATAAAAAAAATATTTAAAAAATTATACTCCAAGTTATGCATTAGTGAATTTCTGAGATGCCCAAGTGTCAATCACTTTTATTTATTTAAAAAAAGTAGTCGAAGGTGCCTCCCGAGTGGCACAGCGGTCTAAGGCACTGGAACGCAGTGTTGCAGCGTCACTACAGCCAGGCTGTGTCACAACCGGCTGTGACTGCGAGTCCCATAGGGCGGCGCACAATTGGCCCAGCGTCGTCCGGGTTAGGGGAGGGTTTGGCCACAAGGGCCCTTACTTGGCTCATCGCTCTCTAGCGCCTGCAAGCTGATTCGGCCGTCAGGTGAACAGTGTTTCCTCCAACACATTGGTGCGGCTGGCTTCCGGGTTAAACGAGCGGGTGTTAAGAGGGCGCATGACTCGACCGTCCCCTCTCCTGAGCCTGTCGGAGTTGTAGCGATGAGACAGGATTATAATTGGAATCACGAAATTGGGGAAGAAAAAAAAGCAAAAGTGTTGAACCTGCAGGTACCTGTAAAAAATCTACTTTATCCAAGCCATATTTTTTACTTAGGTCATGGAAGCTCTAGATCCCCATTCCTTATCGTCCTAAATAATGTGATCCCTCTCTGCATCCACTGTTTAAATCTGTTATCCTGAGTTGTAGGTGTCTTATGCGAACCAACTCAGCAGTTTGACCTCTGTCTAAATGGAGTTGCTTTACTATCCTAAACCATATCTTAAAAGATAAATGTATCCACTGATTTTGTATCCACTATATTTCTATTACCCAAAACTGACTGTATAGGCATCTCTGTCAAAGTAGTCTCGATGGCTTTCCACTTGGATTCGTATTCTGAATTGCACCAACACACCCAAGGTCTCAATTGGGCTGACACAAAATAACATTTTAGGCTTGGTAAGCCCCCAACTGTTTAGGTGGGATTTCTATGGGCAGTGAATGGAACAAATACATTAATCTCGGCAGCATATACATTTTGATTTGTTTCAATTCTACTAAGAGCCAAAGGAAATGAATTCCACCTGTCCAGGTCATCATATTTTGATGGGAATGTATTTCATGTCATAAAGTCTGGGTGTGTCTTTCATTAGATTTACATCAAGATAATTAATGGATGAAGAGGTCCACTGGAAGTTGTTCTACCTGCTCTTCAGCTCTTGCTGTGGGGTATAATTACAGTTGAAGTCAGAATTTTACATACACCTTAGCCAAATACATTTAAACTCAGTTTTTCACAATTCCTGACATTTAATCCTTGTGAATATTCCCTGTTTTAGGTCAGTTAGGATCACTACTTTATTTTAAGAATGTGAAATGTCAGAATAATAGTAGAGGGAATCATTTATTTCAGTTTTTATTTTTCATCACATTCCCAGTGGGTCAGAAGTTTACATACACTCAATTAGTATTTGGTATCATTGCCTTTAAATTGTTTACCTTCGGTCAAATGTTTCGATAGCTTCCCACAATAAGTTGGGTGAATTTTGGCCCATTCCTCCTGACAGAGCTGGTGTAACTGAGTCAGGTGGGTAGGCCTCCTTGCTCGCGCACACTTTTTCAGTTCTGTCCACAAATATTCTGTAGGACTGAGGTCAGGGCTTTGTGATGGCCACTCCAATACCTCAACTTTGTTGTTCTTAAGCCATTTTGCCTCAACTTTGGAAGTATTCTTGGGGTCATTGTCCATTTGGAAGACCCATTTGTGACCAAGCTTTAACTTCCTGACTGATGTCTTGAGATGTTGTTTTAATATATCCACATAATTTTCCTTCCTCATGCTGCCATCTAGTTTGTGAAGTGCACCGGTCCCTCCTGCAGCAAAGCACCCCCACAACATGAAGCTGCCACCCCCGTGCCTCACGGTTGGGATGGTATTCTTCGGCCTGCAAGCCTCCCCATTTTTATTCCAAACAAAATGATTGTCATTATGGACAAACAGTTCCATTTTTATGGGGGTTTTGGAGCAGTGGCTTCTTCGTTGCTGAGCGGCCTTTCAGGTTATGTCGATATAGGACTCGTTTTACTGTGGATAAAGATACTTTCGTACCGGTGTCCTCCAGCATCTTCACAAGGGCCTTTGCTGTTATTCTGGGATTGATTAGCACTTTTCGCACCGAAGTATGTTCATCTCTAGGAGACAGAAAGCATCTCCTTCCTGAGTGGTATGGCGGCTGTGTGGTCCCATGGTGTTTATACTTGCGTACTATTGTTTGTACAGATGAACATGGTACCTTCTGGTGTTTGGCAATTGCTCCCAAGGATGAACCAGACTTGTGGAGGTCTTGGCTGATTTTCTTTTGATTTTTCCCATGATGTCAAGCAAAGAGGCACTGAGTTTGAAGGTAGGCCTTGAAATACATCCACAGGTACATCTCCAATTGACACACTCTAATTGACATCATTTATCAAAAGCTTCTAAAGCCATGACATCATTTTCTGGAATTTCCCAAGCTGTTTAAAGGCACAGTCAACTTAGTGTATGTATGTAAACTTCTGATCCACTGGAATTAATCTCTGTAAACAATTGTTGGAAAAGTTACTTGTCATGCACAAAGTAGATATCCTATCTGACTTGCCAGAACAATAGTTTGTTAACAAGCAATTTGTGGAGTGGTTGAAAAACGAGTTTTAATGACTCCAACCTAAGTGTATGTAAACTTCAGACTTTAACTGTATATACTGGGTCTTGTGTACGTCAGTCTAGGTACTTGAACCTGGGGTCTTTAAGGAATAAAAGAACATCATGAGGATTCATGCATATCTTATGTTCACTACCGCTTACTGTTACTCCCTACGAAGACTACTTCTGTGTGCACTTAATCATGACAATGCGTCATCACTGTGTTATTATGGGCCTTGTAGACTACTGTATTCGCCTGCTACTTGGTAACAGCTATTTTTGAATGCGTGATCATGGAATGTTGTCTCACATTCCTTATTTGAATGCAGTTATTTTAAGTCTGCTCTGGATAAGTAATGTAATATATTTGATGGCTGCCCATGGGTCCTGGTTAAAAGTAGTGCACTATTGTAGAGAGAATAGGGTACCATTTTGCACACAGCCAATGTCTTTTGTGTATGTGTTCTAGGAGGTACACGCGTTTCTTCGGTACCAAGGCGGACGCGGCTCCCTCTCTCAGCCACCACGCGCTGACACACTACAGACTGTGGGAGAGGAGTATCGAGGAGTGGCAGAGACCCATACTGCAGGACAGGTACCTACCTTCAAAGTATTCACACCTCTTGACTGTTTCCACATTTTGTTGTTACAGCCTGAATTTAAAATGTATTAAATTGAGATTGTCACCTGCCTACATACAATACCCCATAATGTCAAAGTATAATTATGTTTTTGAGTAGCGAATTTCAAACAGATTCAACTACAAAGACCAGAAAGGATTTCCAGTGCCTTGCAAAGAAGGGCACCTATTGGTAGATGGGTCAAAAAAAGAAGCAGACATTGAATATCTCTTTGAGCATGATGACGTTTTTAATTACACTTTGGATGGTGTATTAATACACCCAGTGACTTCAAAATTACAGGCGTCCTTCAAACTCAGTTGCTGGAGAGGAAGGAAACCGCTCAGGGATTTGAACATGAGCCCAATGGTGACTTTAAAACAGTTAGTTTAATGGCTGTGATAGGAGAAAACTGAGGATGGACCAGAAACATTGTAGTTACTCCACAATACTAGCCTTAATGACAAGTGAATAGAAGGAAGCCTGTACAGAATACAAATATTCCAAAACATGCATTCAGTTTGCACTAAGGCACTAAATTAAAACAGCAAAACATTTGGCAAAGAAATTAACTTTGTCCTGAACACAAAGCATTATGTTTGAGGCAAATCCAACACATCCCTGAGTACCGCTCTTCATATTTTCAAGCGTTGTGGTGGCTGCATCATGTTATGCTTGTCATCGGCAAGGACAATGGAGTTTATGGGGGGCAAATAGAGCTAAGCACAGGCAAAATCCTAGAGGAAAACCTGGTTGTCTGCTTTCACGGGGAGACAAATTCACCTTTTAGCAGGTCAATAACCTCAAACACAAGGCCAACCATAAATTGGAGTTGCTTACCAAGATGACATTGAATGTTCGAGTGGCCTAGTTACCGTTTGGACTTTTAAATCTAGCAATGATTAAGAACCAACTTGATAGAGCTTGAAGAATGTAAAAAATAATAATGTGCAATATTGTATAATCCAGGTGTGCAAAGCACTTAGACTTACCCAGAAAGACTCACAGCTGTAATCACTGCCAAAGGTGTTTCTACCATGTTTTGACTCGGGTGTGACAACTTATGTAAATGAGAGATTTTTGTATTTCATTTGCAGTAAATTATCAAATATTTAATGTTTTCACTTTGTTCATGTGTATATGGTGAGAATTTCTTTTTAATCCAATTTGAATTCAGGCTGTAACTCAAGAAAATGTGGAATAAGTCAAGGGTGTATGAATACTTTCTGAAGGAACTGTACATTTTCTGAAGACCTTGTAATACATGTTCAATAACAAACACATAGTTTTCTTCACATGTTCAACTTGAACAATGAATGTGTGTTTTTACATGTGAAAAGTCACAACATCTGCAATGGTAGTCAACTATCTGTCTGTGGTAGCTCTCTCCCGTCCTGGTACAAATCGGCTCTGTTCAACGAGCTATACTTCGTGGTGGACGGGGGGACGGTGTGGACGGAGCTGCCTGAGGACAGCGATGTCAGTGGGGGGCTGCGGAGTGAAGACGGGGGGCTACCCGCCCAGCCTGCCATCATCAAGGAGTACGGTCGCTTTGCCTACTTAGAGGGTAAGGGGTAATAATTTAACTGACAGTAATAGTGTGTGTGTGTTACTGCTGGTGAAGTTGTGGGTTTTGGGCCAAATTTTAAAGTCCTCCTCCAGCTATTTTGTTAACTTTTCCTGTTGAGAAATTATACAAAGGAATAAATACAGTATTGTACACACACACACACACACACACACTTAAGGCGTTTGAGCGAAAGTGTTTTTTTAGACAACTGAAGTTCAAGCAGTTGGCACTCTGCATCCCCCTGCATGTTTGTGAGAATCATTGAGCCTCACAGTGGACGCGTCATAATACCCTTAACCTAACGGTCAAACATGGAAATGGTTCCAATCGTTTTTTGTTTTTTTTCACCATTCATTTTATCAATTGTGGATTTTTAGAAATAGGGGCTGGCGTGACATTTTTATAACAGTGTAGATCTCTCTTGGACAAGGAGACTTGTCAAAATATTTATCTCTATTTACTCTGATTCTAAAAATCCTAATTAACATAAAAGTAGACAGAGTGAAAGACTACAAATCCCTGCAAGTTCCTGCACATCTCTAGCTGACACTTCTGCCATCAGCTAGCTAGCTACTAGCAACTGTCGTGTCTTGGGCTATGCCGGATTAAGTGATATGACATGCTATTCTATAAAATCCTTTATGTAATTAATATTACCTGATTGAGCTAATCATGTAAATGCAATTAACTAGAAAGTTGGGGCACCACAAAATAATATTTATAGAGCTGTTATCTTTCGAATAACTCTTAATGACCTAGTAATATTTTACATCAATAGCAATCGTCACCTTATTTCAGTCTCAACCAATAATTTACAACTTTCAGATATCTTCACGAACCCTGGCTAACAAGTTGAATCAGCAATACAAAATTGGGTTTAATTATTTATCTACTAAATACCTAACTAATTACATAAACACAGAATGAATCATACCTTGATTACAAATTATATCATAAAGGAAAACTTCCCTAGCGGACGGAACAGATATGACAACTGGTTACACAAAAGGGGGCTGGCTTTGAGTGAAAGAGCCGGAAGACTGAAGGGAGAAGCAATGTGTCTGTCGTAAATACAGAATCTTATGCATTCTAAATTGCCACCCATTTGGAAAAGGAAAATGCAATAAATATTTACTCAGAGCTGCGCTTCGGCAGGTTGGTGGTAGATGGAAGGCCGTGTTGCCCAACAGAGTCCTTTGAAGAATGTCTCTGCTTGTAAATAGGATACGTTGTAGTAACATTGTTGTGTGGTAGACGGCATACTCTGTCTGTTCTTTCCTAGCCCACGTTTGCAGCTGCTGTTGCTAACTCAACGGCTAGGAGCTATCACTTCTGTAGTGAATAAGAGTTCAAAGTTCATAACCATTCGCAACCAAAGCTCACGCTGATGTTGGCTTCGTTCTGTAGTTGACATCTGAACCATTCTGACATCAGATCGTCATCCTAATGTACCCGGAACAGTTGACATGTTAGTCCTTTTAATGTATGGACCGTCGTCCTCACATCCTCGGAACAGGAGGTTACATTTTCGTCAAGGCTTTAAATAGTGGAGGGAGAAGGGTGTGTTTTCATAGTTTACAGCCCATGTCAATTCACAGGGGCGGGTCACTGATTGAGCAGAGCCCTAACCTTATGAAAACACATCTCATTTGGAAGCTAAAATTACATTGAATCTTTTCACCAATAACTTTATATTCAAACATTTAAATTGAACAACAATTCTATGTGAATCCGATAACTATGTGCAGACTTTCCACTGTAGAGTGTCACCCTATCATTGATGAGAATGTCTCAGATGACAACCAAACTGACATCATATTCATTAAGTACCACCGCATATGTTCAACTGGTCGGATAACCAGAATATGGTTCATTTCCCCCCCCACCTTCTGATGTTCCCAGAATCTCTATGTTAACCAAGGGATTTTCAAATGTCACATCAGTAGGGTAGAGGGAGGAGAAAGGGGGGAAGAGTTATTTATGACTGTCATAAACCTACCCCCAGGCCAACGTCATGACACTACCTTGATCCAAAACTAAATATATATTGGAAAAAATGATATTTACTGTTCCAAAATGTAACTAATATTTGTTGTATTTATGCATTTAGTCTTGTCATGTACAGAATACTATCCTAGTAGCAATCAGATATTTATGTTCCATGAATACTAGGCTAGTATTTTGCAAAGAAGTCATATAGCTAGAGATGGTATTACCAACATATACTTATTTTAGCAGGTCATCTTCTCCATCAACTGGTAGAAGTCTATTTAACCCCTTATTTCTGCCAACTACACTGAACAAAAATATAAATGCAACGTGCAACAATTTCAAAGATTTTACTGGGTTACAGTTCATATAAGGAAATCAGTCAATTGAAATAAATACATTTGACACTAAACTATGGATTTCACATGACTGGGCATACATATGTGCATTTGTTGGGTCACAGATACCTAAATTGATTTATTTTTAAAGTAGGAGTTTTTTGCACATTTTTGAGAAAAGCTTTTTGTGCATATGGAACATTTCTGGGATCTTTTTTATTTCAGCTCATGAAACATGGGACCAACACTACATATTGCGTTTTATACTTTTGTTCAGTATATATGAACAAGGTGAAATCTACTTCAATACATAATGTCCGAATGCACTGCTGTATTAAAGCAATTCAGAACTAACTCGTTGACATGTTCTGTTGCAGATTCAAAGACCAGATGAATTCATTGCAGAATATATTTATCATGAATGAGTAAGCATGTTTATTTGACAAGGATACACCTAGTCACCCAT
This sequence comes from Oncorhynchus tshawytscha, assembly GCF_018296145.1. Lineage (NCBI taxonomy): Eukaryota > Metazoa > Chordata > Actinopteri > Salmoniformes > Salmonidae > Oncorhynchus > Oncorhynchus tshawytscha. Next base: position 17,921,393 of record NC_056438.1, on the reverse strand, counting down.
CAACACCTGAACTCCAGTGATTACATTGTTACGAAGAAGTCAAAATACATATACCTTTTAATACATAACATGTAAACATCTGACATTGAAGTAAAGATTTAAATGATTTAAAAAAAAATCAATGCCACAAATCTGGGACATTGAGCACCACATTCACAATTATTATCAGAGTGCACAGATCTTCTGCTTTTCCACTTTAGGAATTAGACCAGCAGAAATAGAACAAAATGTAAACGGCATATTGTAATTTTGGTGGGTGAGTTACAAATGGAAAAACTGGTTGTGTAAGGTAGGTTTTATATAAAAATACTAGGTGACCCAGAATGATAAACAGACACTGAACAAAGAAGCCATGCCTAAACACAGCTATATCAACACCCTTCTGGTCCGTGTTGCTGCTGTCAACTGTGAGCAGCACATTTACTACTGCATTCAGTTTGAACCCCAGAATAAGCAGGAGGACAGCATTACACCGGTGGGGAAAAAAGGTATCAAAAACAGTAAAACACTTGACATCTAGACTCAGAAACACGTTCATCAAATCAGGAGAAGAACAAGTGAAGGAAGCAGCAAAGGGGACGTGGGTTTATAAACGAGATAAGATGGAGAGGTCCGACGTGTCCAAAGTTGAGGGACCATGGAGGCATAAAAGACCGTGTGGAATAGGCGGTAGCTAGAGGGATGGTTGGCCATGGAATAAACATATAAAATGGTGTGCTTATTTACCCCCTTTTTAATTTTTTTTTAAAGGTAATTGTCACATCTGGCCCATGCCCTGGGTTCTCAGCGTGGGTCCCCCAACATCATTTTGTCAGTTGCAGCATTCAAATCATGGTCATTGTGTCTGAATCACAACATTAAAGACTGAGTGATCACATTGACCATGAGCAATACAACTTAAGTATTGAGGATAGCATTTGGTTGACAACATTGTGGTTTACCCAATGTCTACTGGGTGCGAATGATAGAAGAATCTTACCTAGGCTTTAGGTCCATTTGAGTCTTTGGGGTCACTTAGACTTGCACATCAACCAGTACTGGGACCATTGGAGGCTTGGGATGCTTGCTCTCAAAGTGCTGCTTGAATGTCTTTGAGTCTCAAGTCTGCATCTATAAAGGTCAAGTACACAATGGAGGAATTAATAATCTGTGGCTTAGATTGAATTCAAAGTTGACACAAATGATAAACTCAGCAATATGATGCAACACACTACTACACATACGAAAGACTATTGCACTGGCCTGTGTGGTACAGACTACACACGGAGAGGAACCTAAAGGCACATCCAGTACCAACCAATAATACTCACCCCGATGGGCAGGTGTGGACCAGTGCTGCCTTGGCTGCAGTCTTAGTTCGCAGCTACTCTCTCCTTAGCCGCCGCCATGGAATCAGTCAACAACTTCAACTTGAGTGCAGCATGCGTTTATGCAGTATAGTATCAGTATATAAAGTACAGTGTTGACTCGGATGCTAATCAGTCCATCTGAGACCTCTCAAAGCCAGACTAAAATAATACAGTTAGCTAGGGTAGCTACAATTTTGGAACTTGAAGTAGGCTACCGACACCTCACCCACAGACGCAAACAAACTATCAAGAATGCCTGGCCCTGGCTTCACCATATAAGTTACCTAGCAAGCTAGACTGTTGGTTTATTAAAGGTAAACTAGTTTTTAGGATTTTCTCAAGTATTTAAATGGCTAGACAAACTGCTAATGTAGTCCTCTATCCAGGCTAATGTTGCTAGATAACAGGCATTTTCAATTAAACATTCCCAAGACCGTTCACTGAATTGTTCATTTAAATAACTTCAGCCAATTTATTAATTAGTCAATATAGTTCATCCAGAGATTCTTACCTTTTGCCTCAATTTTTAAGCAGTCTCATCCAGATAATCATGGCCCTGGTGAGTGACGTAAAGCTTAAGAGACAGGCATTTATAGATCTGTATTATTGCTCATTAACATTTCATTTTTGGGGGATAAATGCAGTCGGATATATTGAATTGTCACCTTGTCCGAGACATTTTATACGGTTATCAAAACTTCACACCAGGGGAAGCCCAAATGAAACACAGCTCTAATTTGAAGTGTTTTTAAAATCCACAATGGATCAAATGGATGGTGAAAAAATTATTGGAACCATTTCTGTGTTTGACCCCTAGGTTTTATGGGTATTATGACTCATACTGTGGTAGACTATAGAGAACAGCCCAACAAACACACACACACACACACACTTGTGCCGTGTAATGTAGATGACTGCACCGCCTATTAAATTTTACCTTTTTTTTTTTTGTTAGGCAAATTTTGTAATCAACGAGGTGGCTGGAGGGGGGTCTTTATAAATAGGTAGACTCCAAAATGACACTGTCCTCGTTAGTATAGTGGTCAGTATCCCCCGCCTATGACACGGGGGCTAGGAGACCGGGGTTCAATTCCCCGACTGGGAGGAAACACTTCTGTTAGACTCATTGTGAAGTACACTTGTCTTTACTCCTCTCTGAAGTGTGTGAGTTCAATCATTTTGAATGTTCTCTTTTCTTCTCATAGGTCAGGAGTACAGAATGTATAACACGTATGACGTGCACTTCTACGCTTCCTTTGCACTTATCATGCTATGGCCCAAACTAGCCCTCAGCCTGCAATATGACATTGGTGAGTAAAGCAGGGTCTGAATGTTATTGTGTGTGTGTGGTAGCTCGCTCCTGTCCTGGAGTATATGTGCTTGTGCGTGTTCACTATTTATATATTCTTTTTCAGCTGGCAGTGTTGTTTCGTGTGACCTGACTGAAAGACTCCATCTGATGAGTGGCAGAAATTCTCCTGTGAAGGTTAAGAACGTAGTCCCTCACGACATAGGAGACCCAGGTATAGGGGAAACGCATGCATACTGTACCAATATTTACCAACAATTCAGAAAGATATGATCCTTCGAGACGGATTCATATAAATTATATTATCCCATACAGTGGTTGCTCCACTAAATGTTTTGTGATTATGCTGCGGTACTTAGAGGTCATTTGTGGTTTGGTACGGTACCGTGTCACCACTTCATTGCTCCAGACCAGCGGAAGGGGGACTTAAAGCACTGATTATGCTTTTGGGTCCTACTGTATCTCTAACTGAAAATGAATGGGGGACATAAACCTAAATATAAACTGATAATTGTGCACGACTTCAGTATTACTTACTAAAACTGTTACACTAAGGTTTTTGTTATTTTATTTTGCTCTTACTGTAGTACTGTTTCCCTCTCCCGACCGGTCATGTTGTACAGCGCCTGAGTGGCGCAACGGTCTAAGACGCTGCATTGCTGTGCAAGCTGTGTTGCTACAGATGCTGGTTCAGTGTGACAGGGTGGACCCCTGGGTAGTACAGAGCAACACTTTAAGGGGCATTGCACTAATAATGGCGCTGACTAGGGAAACATTCCTGCTGTTCTAGCAGGTACCTCTCTCCCTCTAAAAACAGAAATAAATGTTTTGGCCTTTACAAATATTATTAGGGCCTTTTATTCAGATTACAATCGCTTTTTGCTTATTTGAAAACTAAACCTCCCAAATGTCGTTTTATTTATATATATATATATATATATATATATATCAACTTGATTGCACAGTCGTATAGCTGGCACCTACATAAAAGCTGAGTCACTCATTCATCAAAATTAATAAGTACCAACCTTCTTTCTGATAGTCTTTAATAAAGAAATGTTTTGGTTATCCTGACCTGGACACCATGTAAAGTATTATAATAGCCCGTTATGGGCTTTTAGCAGGACAATATACCTTTACCAACACCTATGTATTTTCATACTTTGTGGATGGGGCCTCCCCAGTGGCGCAGCTGTCTAAGTCACCGCAATGCAAAATGCGTTGCTACAGATACCCGTGCCGGCCTCCCAGGGAGACTCATGAATCGGCTTTTGGGTTTTAATTTAGAATCCTCTATATGTAATTATTGGCGGAGAGTCACGTCATATTTTTCGGTATGTCGCCTACAGTATGAGTCTCACTAGTGTTGAGTAATGTGCTGTTAAGTGGTGTAGGTCTTATTTAAAGAGCATATTGAAGTTCGAAGCAATAGGATTTGAAGCATTAGCCTACAACTATTTTAGCACCGTTTCGTACTGCTCTGAGACCAGCATGGGGACAGGTCTTGATAAATCAATGGGATTTTCATTTTGACTCAGTCTCTGTTTGGGTATTGGTTAGACTAAAATGATGGTGTAGAAATGTTATCCTCTTAGTGTGTAACCTTTTATTTAACTAGGCAAGTCAGTTAAGAACAAATTCATTTTTACAAGCATAGTCAACTTCTACCTCACAGTTGAGGAATTGAACCCCGGTCTCCCGTGTGTCCGCACACAACACAAGGATTCTTTAGCTAAATAGCCCAGTACTGTGTAGCCTACTCCTGACCGTCACGTTGTACAGCGCCATATTTTCCGTTCCATCCTAACGGAAACCGAGGGTTTTTCATTTTTCTTGGAATATAAACACCATAATATTAATCAAATTCATCCCAAACGCTCTAAAAGTAATTGGAAAGGTAGATACACATTTGTGACATTGTGGTTACAATAAAGTGTAAATAAATACTGTTTTTATTTACAGTAGTGACGGACAGCTGGGGACATTTTGAAAACAGGTTTTCAAACACTTGTAGCCTGGTTATCAGGACAATCGACTCTTTATAGCCTGGCTACTGTAGGTGTGAACATCCCCCTACCTGTAATGTATTCGATGCTTAAGTACGCTGAAGTGTTACATTTCTAACTCAAAACAGTGGTATAGTATTTCTTTATGCTTTCGTTAATAAAATAAATTTTAAAAATACATTAAAAATGCAGATGGTTATTTAAACTACATTTTAGATGTATTTCCACCCTGCTCCACGACCACGGATAAAACCTTGCTGAGGTGATCATTGTAGTATCCTCTTTCTTTAGCCAAAATATAGCGAAACACAGCTTAGCCTTTTGTTAATCACCCTGTCATCTCAGATTTTGAAATGATGGCTTTACAGCCAAAGCAAGACAAGCATTTGTGTAAGTTTATCGATAGCCTAGCATAGCATTATGTACAGCTAGCAGCAGACAACTTGGTCACGAAAATCAGAAAATCAATCAAATTAAATCGTTTACCTTTGATTAGCTTCGGATGTTTTCACTCACGAGACTCCCAGTTAGACAGCAAATGTTAATTTTGTTCCATAAAGATTATTTTTATAGCCGAAATACCTCCGTTTGTTCTTCACGTTTGGTTGAGAAATCCACCGGAAACTGCGGTCACGACAACGACGAAAAATATTAGATCCATAATATCGACAAACGTGGCAAACGTTTTTATAATCAATCCTCAAGGTGTTTTTCAAATATCTATTCGATAATATATCAACCGGGACAATTGGCTTTTCAGTAGGAGCGAGAGGGAAAATGACTACCTTTTTGTGTTTTTTACGCAAGAATCACTCTGAGCCCTCAGCTGGCCACTTACGTAATGTAGTCGTTTACGCTCATTCTTCAACATAAAGGTGTGAAACTATGTCAAATGCTGTAGACACCTTAGGGAATACGTAGAAAAAGGAATTTCGTTGATATCCCTTTCAATGGCCAGTAGGGGTGCATAGGAACACAACGGTTTCAAAATAAGAGGCACTTCCTGATTGGATTTTCCTCAGGGTTTCGTCTGCAATATCAGTTCTGTTATATTCAATAGACTATTTTGAGTTTTGGAAACTTTAGAGTTTTCTATCCTAAGCTGTCAATTATATGCATATTCTAGCATCTTGTCCTGACAAAATAGCCCGTTTACTTTGGGAACATTATTTTCCAAAAATGAAAATAGTGCCCCCTAGTTTCAAGAGGTTAAGAACAATTTCTTATTTACAAGGACAGCCTGCTCCTTCCTCCCAGTCAGGAAATGTAACCCCGGTCTTAGTGAATCTGAATTGTCTTACGTTAAATAACATGTCTGCCTTCTGTACAGAGGTAGCCATCAGATAAGAATGAGCGCATCAGTTGTGTTCTCTAGGGAGATTTATGTATCTTGTCTATTATCTAACCTTTATTTTATATTTATCTAATATTGTTTTTCTTTCTCACTTATTGTATATGTATGTGAAGCACTTTGAACTGCATGAATGAATTTGTGTCAAATCGCCAGTTGGCAACCCATCAATTATGGGATTAATTGACACATAAACAAACATTACAATTCACTGTGATAACTTTTATTCCTGTGTTCTGTGCAGTGAGCATCACAGAGTATAAAAAATCAATACATAATAGTAAATAAGGTTATTCAAACAATTATTTTGTCATATCTGCTATATAAATCAAGTTTGATTTTGATCTAGATGACGAGCCGTGGCAGCGTGTCAACGCCTACCTAATTCACGACACGGCTGACTGGAAGGACCTGAACCTGAAGTTTGTCCTGCAGGTCTACAGAGACTTCCACCTGACCCAGGACACACAGTACCTCCAGGACATGTGGCCCATCTGCCAGGTAGGAAGGAGTCTCACAGGATGAGTGCTGATAGGATCAGTTACAATAATAAGGATTGTATTATTTAATCAATGTTATTATATCCCCTTCAGGCCGTGATGGAGTCAGAGATGAAGTTTGATACGGATGGAGACGGTCTGATAGAGAACTCAGGCTACGCCGACCAGACCTACGACGGATGGACCGCAACAGGACCTAGGTGAGAGCTGAGGAAAAGGGAGGGAGCTGGTAAATGGCGTGACATAACTTGTAACAATACTCATTGTAGTAGAGGTTCCCACTGATGGCGAACAGGAAAAGACTAAGTCTGTTGACGGAGTTGTATTTTTAGCTGCTTTCCCGACGCAGCCTAGGGAGGTGAGACTGTGTTCTAAGGTCACATCAAAGAATTCAACTTCCTGTTTTCGACCAGGAATTATACTGCATGCGTGTTTTAATGTATAAGCGAGGTCACACTTTGTAATTTAAAGATTTCCATGTGTTACTTTTTTAGTGTTAGTTTCTAGGAATTATAATCTGCTCTCTCCCTCTCTCTCTCAGTGCGTACTGTGGGGGTCTGTGGCTGGCCTCTGTGTGTGTGATGTGTAAGATGGCCAGGCTGGTGAACAATGAGGCTGCCTTCCAGCGCTTCAGAGACATACTAGACCGGGGGAGCGCCGCCTTCGACAAGCTGCTGTGGAATGGTCAGTACCTTATTTCTGCCTGTAGGGGGCGCACGTTCAATAATGAATAGCGAGTAATGCTGCAATTATTGTTTTGTGTTACACATTCTTCAGCAATGTCACACATTTGCTAAGAAGTGTGTTCTTGTGATGTTATGTGTTTTATAGAGTTTGAATTTAAGCCACAATTCTGTAGTAAACAACTAGCAACTAAACTTCTGGAATACAAATGACTAATTAATTATATTGTACATGAATCATAGACAACCATACATTTATGGTATTATACCAGAGTTTTATATGCTTGGGATCTGTCAGATATGTTATAGTTAGTGTTCTTAATAAATGACTTCAGTCCTCGTTTAGTATAGTGGTCAGTATCCCCGCCTGTCATGCGGGAGCCAGGGAGACCGGGCTTCAATTCCCTGACGGGTTGGAAAAAACGTTTTTGTTTCTGTATTTGAGATAAGCCTCGTAGTAAAAACACCATTCAGAGCCTGGCTTTAATTTAGCTGTATAATTAAGACTAAAAGCTGACTATGTCTCTGTCTCTTCAGGCCAGTACTACAACTACGACAGTAGTGGGCAGGATCTCTCCAACAGTGTAATGTCAGACCAGTGTGCTGGCCAGTGGTTCCTGCGGGCATCTGGATTGGGAGATGGCCAGTTTCAGGTCAGACACAAAGCCAAGACATAAATAGTAATACTATTGTTGACTACTAAAACCCTAATAAAAAACGATTGACCAAACAAGCGCCACAAACTGGGCAAACAGGAACATTTTGATCCTGATCCGACTGATGTTTCAACCTCCATTGGTCTAGTAATGATTGTACTAGGATTTTTATCAGATTTCTCTTACTGATTGGAATGTGACTTTGTTGCTTACATTATCGCACATTCCTTTTTTTATCTGGCTGATTACATAAAGTGACAATGCCTTAAAGTGCTTAAAATGACTTATTATTATTATTACTGTTAATGACATCCTGACTCAACATAGCATTCTGACCACACTGATTCAATCAAACTACACAAACAAAACAATGAACTACCTCTCCCCCAGGCCTTTCCTAAGGAGAAGATTTGCAGTGCACTGAAGTCTGTGTTTGACCTGAACGTGATGAGTTTCGCTGGGGGTCAGATGGGTGCGGTCAACGGTATGAGGCCGGAGGGGGTACCTGACCACTCCAGTGTCCAGTCAGACGAGGTGTGGATCGGAGTGGTGTACGGACTGGCTGCTATTATGATCCATGAGGTGAGAAAGTCAGTATGAGGGGAGGGAAGCCTCCTGACCTTTCCAACAAACCTTTTTTAAGTAACGAGGCTGCAATGAAAACTAATGGGACTGTGTTGACATCAAAATCTGGTGTGTGAACTATTAAGCGTTGATTGACATGGTAATGGCGCTATAGTATTGGAGAAAAGTTGAAAAAAACGGACCCCTCTGACGCTGTACGTTACATTTGTGACGTGTCATGGCGTAACATATAGCACACATAAAGCAATTAATTCTGTCTTACAGCCTCTCTCCACCAGGTGAAGCACTTCTCTCACCATTTAAAAACAAGAAGGGGACAGGGTAAGGGGGGGATACCTAGTCATTTTTTGCGTCATCACTGCAAGCTGTCTTGACTCTCAAAAGCCACTGTTTATTTCTGAAGATCACTTTAGTACCGCCCTAAAAACCCAATTCGACTCAAACCTCCAAATATAGTAGTCTTTATAAATATATATTTATAGTAGTCTTTATAATGTTTTATTTACATTTTAGAGGGGATAAGTTGGACAGATCGCGTGAAAAAAGCAGTTTCCCCACACGACATCTCTCCTTCTCACTATCATGCATTAGTTTCGCTTCCCCACCTGTCATTTTTAAAAAGACCCGATGGAGCGCATTGCCTTCTTGAATCATGCAGTGATGGGCATCATGTAGTAGAGGTCGACCGATTATGATTTTTCAACGCCGATGCCGATTATTGGAGGACCAAAAAGCCGAATTATTTTTATTCTTTTTTTTTTTATATGTTTTTATAAAAAAATATATATATATATTTATTTATATTTGTAATAGTGACAATTACAACAATACTGAATGAACACTTTTTTATTTTAACTTAATATAATAAATAAATAAAATCAATTTAGTCTCAAATAAATAATGAAACATGTTCAATAATGCAAAAACAAAGTGTTGGGGAAGAAAGTAAAAGTGCAATATGTGCCATGTAAGAAAGCTAACGTTTAAGTTCCTTGCTCAGAACATATGAAAGCTGGTGGTTCCTTTTAAACATGAGTCTTCAATATTCCCAGGTAAGAAGTTTTAGGTTGTAGTTATTATAGGACTATTTCTCTCTAACATTTGTATTTCATATACCTTTGACTATTGGATGTTATAATAGGTACTTTAGTATTGCCAGCCTAATCTCGGGAGTTGCTAGGCTTGAAGTCATAAACAGCACAGTGTTTGAAGCACAGCGAAGAGCTGCTGGCAAATGCAGGAAAGTGCTGTTTGAATGAATGCTTACGAGCCTGCTGCTGCCTACCACCGCTCAGTCAGACTGATCTACCAAATAATAGACTTAATTATAATATAATAAGCCATATTTCATTAATAACGAGCCATAGATCATTAATATGGTCAAATCCAGAAACTATAATTTCGAAAACAAAACGTTTATTCTTTCAGTGAAATAAGGAACCTTTCCGTATTTTATCGAACGGGTGGCATCCCTAAGTCTAAATATTGCTGTTACATTGCACAACCATCAATGTTATGTCATAATTATGTACAATTCTGGCAAATTAATTACGGTCTTTGTTAGGAAGTTAGGTCTTGTTAGGTCTTCACACAGTTCACAATGAGCCAGGTGCTGCTGCATATACCCTGACTCTGTTGCGCAGAACGCAAGAGAAGTGAGACAATTTCCCTAGTTAAAAGAAATTCATGTTAGCAGTGATTCAACGATAAATTAACAGGCATCAATTATATACAACGCAGGACAAGCTAGATAACTACACATGGTTGATATTACTAGTTTAACTAGTGATTGTTTTGATTGTTTAATGATGGATATGTTTAATGCTAGCTAGCACCTTACCTTGGCTCCTTGCTGCACTCGCATAACAGGTAGTCAGCCTGCCACGCAGTCTTTTTGTGGAGTGCAATGTAATCGGCTATAATCGGTGTCAAAAATGCCAATTACCGATTGAAATAAACTTGAAATCGGCCTTATTTAACAGTCCATTCTGATTAATCGTCATTGATTTTGTTGGAAAGGGGAGAAATTGTGCTTTACAATGGTATTGATAATTACAGTTGATCTGGAAGTATTATGTTTTTTGGGTGCTAAAATAAGGTCAATTTTACGGACCAGCGCAATATACAAGTGAGTTAGTTCATGTTACTACAAACTTTTTTTCGCTCAGTCTGTCATATCAGTAAATTCAACAAATAATACCAAATGTAACATTTTCAGATATGACATCCAATCCTCTCCCATCTTCCACATTTCAAACCAAAATATCTTACCCCTAAACCCACCTCTATGTACTATGTCAATCCAATCGATTTATCAATTTACCAATCATGGAAAACCAATATCTCACCTCTGAACCCCTCTCTCTGTGTCAGGGTATGTTGGAGGAGGGTCTACGTACAGCAGAGGGCTGCTACCGGACGGTGTGGGAGCGTCTGGGCATGGCCTTTCAGACCCCGGAGGCCTACTGTGAGAAGGGCATCTACCGCTCCCTGGCCTACATGAGGCCTCTCAGCATCTGGGCCATGCAGCTAGCCCTGGATACCTCACAACCACGAGACCAGGCCCCCAAGACCACCACCACACCTACTGACCAGGCCCCCCAGACCACCACCACTATACAAACTGCGACGGAGGGAGAACCCGGACAGAAGGAGAGTCAGGACCAGGGTCACATTCCGTAGTCTAAACGTTATCGAAAGTAGCTGATTGCACCACAGAGACTGAGTTGCTGGGACAGGGACAGAGGGGATACCAGAGGAAGATCTCAAGGCGAGAGAGGACATGAGGAGTATACAATTGTCTCTTTCTCAAAACCCATTGGATGAGAAAGCCAGAGGTCCCTTCCCTCTGACCTTCTCCCAATGGGTTTTGAGAAGGAGGGGATGAGAGAGGACATGAGATTACAATTGAAATCTTCCCAATGAGAGGAGAGTCTGGACCAGGACTATGTTCAGAAGCCTAAATGTTGTTGAAAGATGCATATAGAACTGTTATGAATGGACCAGCGATTAATTATTCTATGTCAGAGAGGGGTGTTAGTTCTACGTAACATATTTATATCAGAAAATGCCACAATGTTGTGCCCTGCTGAACACATCCCTGGACCAGACTGGTGTGGATGAGGAGAGACCCCAAAAAAAGGGTTGTCCCAGAACTGAGGCAGTTGAACTGAAGAACAACATTTGATTCTCTAAAGATTTCAAGTTCCAGAATCTAATGACTGAACCTTGCCCTCTGGCTGTCTGTCATCTCATTCTACATGGAGTTTACAATGCAACATCCTGTTCCACTGGTTGTCTCTGTAGACACACACACACACACACAACCATAAATACTCAAGCTTACATCTACAGAACAAAACAAGCTCATATGCAAAGTGTGACAATGACACTGTATATCACTGTAGCAGCTATAATCAAATTAGTCTTAATTTGAATGAGAATGAATATGTTTATAATTTCAGACTTCGACTGGCAGGTTTAACCAATGATAGACAAGAGTCTAGAAGACTTAGAATGAAGACTTGATAAAAATCGGTATTTGAAGATTGTTATTCTTTATTTCTGTTTGAATGCTGTATAAAGTGTTAAAAAAACAAAAGTTGTCTGAATCATTTTTTTACTGAGTTTTGTAGTAATAGGGGGGGAAATAAATACAGTTCAAGGAGGGGATACTGCCCACTACTAATGACTGAGCGTGTCCTGGAATTCAACCAATGCGCATCAGTTAATCTCACAACATCATCCTGTTCCACTGGTTGTCCATATAAGTACACAGTAGTGTGCGCCGCCCTATGGGACTCACAAATCACAGCCAGTTCTGATACAGCCTGTATTCAAACCAGGGTGTCTGTAGTGACGTTAATTTGCTGTGACCATTGCTAGTGCAGACCGCACCACTCTTGGTTGTATCTCATCCATATTCATTATTAAAATTACACTAGGCAAGTCACTTAAGAACAAATTCTTATTTACAATGAAGGCCTACACGGGCCAAACCCGGACGACGCTGGGCCAATTGTGCGCCACCCTATGGGACTCACAAATCACAGCCAGTTGTGATAGAGCCTGGATTCAAACCAGGGTGTCGTCTGTAGTGAAGCCTCTATTTCATTTTGGGCTGGGTAAATACAAGTGAATATATTCATGAAAGTCACCTTGTCTGGGAGAAATTTACACGGTTATAAAAATGTCACGCCGGGGTAAGCTTACGCAAAACACTCACCTTCTTTGAAGTGTTACCAAAATCCCCATTGGGAAAAATGTATGGTCGAGAAACAATTGTAACCATTTTCATGTTTGACTGCTAGGTTTTACGGGTATTATGACTCATACCGTGGTAATCTATTATAGATTTTTAATTGAAGGTCCCTTAGCCAGATCGATAACAATGACATGGTCCTTTGAGTGAGATTTATATTTTCAAAACAGAACGGTCAAGATCTACAGTAATAAAACAACAGACCTTTGCCACCACCATCCATTTCACAAGTGGGTTAAACGACACTGTAGAGTAGCTATAGTGGAGTAAAGACAAGTACTCAAGGTCATTTTACAATGAGGCTTCTCTCACAGGCAGAAGTAAAGCGAAAATAAAATTCTAGCCTCACCGTCGGGGAATTGAACCCCGGTCTCCCGCGTGACAGGCGGGGATACTGACCACTATACTAACGAGGACTGAATGTGTACTGGAATTCTACGTATCCAGATCAGTTCAGTTAAAGCAACAGCATCCCCTTCGTTGTCTACAACAGTACACATTTAGACACGCATACACACACAACAGACGATCACGGTTATTTGAATATTCAAAAATCCGAACAAACCTCAGTATTCCTTTACTTGTGTGCGTGTTCATTTGACCTTTTTTTTAACAATGAAAACTTTTTAACAATGAAAACTTTTTTCTAAATTAAATGATCATTGAGACATTATTACATACAGGGATACACCGTGACAATTGAAATTCTTTATTTAATAACACAACAGTTGAACTGTTGATTTTTGGTTTTGGTGACAGTGCATTGAGCTAGCGCATTTAGTCCTCCAGTCAAGTCTGACAACCTATTTTCTCCACTTCAAATAGAAATGACTGTCGCGTACATAGCCACGGTTCCACAAAACCTGACCAAGAGCAATGCAAAACAATCACCAGAAAAGTAATTTCAAACAGAATCCATCAATCATGGCGAAAATCAGACTTCTCTTTCACCGTTGCTTTTAGCCAAAAACTACTGGAGAATTGCAGCCTGTCCGTTGTGGTAGCCTGCCTTTGACGTTTGTGTCATTCTGACTTGTCAAGTGTTTTTTTTTAATGCGATTTTCAATGTCGACTATCCTGATAGCAGAAATAATGTCATATTGTCGGAATAGTGAAATAATTTCAAATGCCCATCCCTAACAAACACGATACCAACATGTGTCGACAAACAAGTCCTGCGCACACTTTAAACAACGAGACAAAATACATTCATTTTAATTTTCTCAAAGTTATACATGGTGATATACAGTGATTTATCACAATAGTGTTGCTGAAAATGAAAATAAGTTATAGCAGTAACAAGAGTAGATAATAGATTCTGAATGTATTGTTCCTCAAACCAGATTAATATATACACATATACAGTACCATTTAAAAGTTGGGACACACCTCCTCATTCAAGGGTTTTTCTAGATTTTTTTAAACTATTTTCTACATTGTAGAATAAAAGTGAAGACATCAAAACTATGAAATAACACATGGAATCTTGTAGTAACCAAAAAGTCTTAAACAAAACAGAAGATATTTTATATTCTTCAAAGTAGCCACCCTTTGCCTTGATGACAGCTTTGCACACTCTTGGCATTCACGACACCAGCTGCACCTGGAATGCTTTCCAACGGTCTTGAAGGAGTTCCCACAAATGCTGAGCACTTGTTGACTGCTTTTCCTTCCCTCTGCGGTCCAACTCATCCCAAACCCTCTCAATTGAGTTGAGGTTGGGTGATTGTGGAGGCCAGGTCATCTGATGCAGCACTCCATCACTTTGCTTCTTGGTCAAATAGCCCTTACACAGCCTGGAGGTGTGTTGGTCATTGTCCTGTTGAAAAACAAATGATAGTCCCACTAAGCACAAACCAGATGGGATGGCGTATCGCTGCAGAATGCTGTCATAGCCATGCTGGTTAAGTGTACCTTGAATTCTAAATAAATCACCAACAGTGTCACCAGCAAAGCATCCCCACACCATCACACCTTGTCCTTGCTTCACGGTGGGAACCACACACACGCGGAGATCATGCGTTCACCTACTCCTCGTCGCACAAAGACAGAGCGGTTGGAACCAAAAATCTCAAATTTGGAGTCAGACCAAAGGACAGATTTCCACCGGTCTAATGGCCATTGCTTGTGTTTCTTGGTCCAAGCAAGTCTCTTCTTATTATTGGTGTCTTTTAGTAGTGTTTTTGTTTTTACAGCAGTTTGACATTGAAGGCCTGATTCACATAGTCTCCTTTGAACAGTTGATGTTGAGATGTGTCTGTTACTTGAACTCTGTGAAGCATTTATTTGGGCTGCAATTTCTGAGGCTGGTAATTGTCATGAACTTATCCTCCACAGCAGAGGTAACTCTGGGTCTTCCTTTCCTGTGGCGGTCCTCACGAGAGCCAGTTTCATCATAGCGCTTGATGGTTTTTGCGACTGCGCTTGAAGAAATTGTCAAAGTTGTTGAAATGTTCTGGATTGACTGACCTTCGTGTCTTAAAGTAATGATGTACCGTCGTTTCTCTTTGCTTATTCGAGCTGTTCTTGCCATAATATTGACTTGGTCTTTTACCAAATAGGGCCATCTTCTGTATTCCAACCCTACCCTGTCACAACACAACTGATGGGCTGAAACACATTACGAAGGAAAGAAATTACACAAATTAACTTTTTACAAGGCACACCTGTTAATTGAAAGGCATTCCAGGTGACTGCCTCATGAAGCTGGTTGAGAGAATGCCAAGAGTGTGCAAAGCTGTCATCAAGGCAAAGGGTGGCTACTTTGAAGAATCTCAAACATAAATATATTTTGATTTGTTTCACACTTTTTTGGTTACTACATGATTCCATATGTTATATTTCATAGTTTTTATGTCTTCAGTGTTATTCTAAAATGATGAAAATAGTCAAAATAAAGAAAAACCCTTGAATGAGGAGCTGTGTCCAAACTTTTGATAGGTACTGTACATATACAATACATTTAGTTATATACATTATATATATATATATATAACTAAATGTATAACTAAATTATATAGTCTGTCGAGCCAGATTAATATACAGTGGTGTAAAGTACTTAAGTAAAAAGACTTTAAAGTATGAAAATTGGGTACTTTTTTCCACAACTGGTATTTATACTTTTATTCAAGTATGACAATTGTGTACTTCTTCCACCACTGTTAATATACAATGATGATATGGTCCTTCGAGCAGGATGCTTATCTATATACAAAAATATGTTTCTTTGAGCCAGATTTTCCATACAGAACGGTCAAGATATACAGTAATAAAACCACAGGCCTTTGCTTTCAAATCAAATCAAAGTTTATTTGTCACGTGCACCGAATACAACAGATCTAGTAGACCTTACAGTGAAATGCTTACTTACAGGCTCTTAACCAATAGTGCAAAAAAGGTATTAGGTTATCAATAGGTAAATAAAGAAATAAAACAACAGTAAAAAGACAGGCTAGAAACAATTGTTCAGGAGTCTTATGGCTTGCGGGTAAAAACAAGGTAGAAGCCTTTTTGTCCGAGACTTGGCACTCCGGTACCGCTTGCCATGCGGTAGTAGAGAGAACAGTCTTTGACTGGGGTGGCTGGGGTCTTTGACCATTTTTAGGGCCTTCCTCTGACACCACCTGGTGTAGAGGTCCTGGATGGCAGGCAGCTGAGCCCCAGTGATGTACTGGGCCGTACGCACTACCTACCCTCTGTAGTTATTTATATACCCAATCGGGCCACCGCCTCCCATTTTTACCAGTGGTTTCAATGCAACTGTTCTCATGTTGTATGTTCAAAATCAAATCTTTAGATTAACAGTCTAAGGCTCAAAGCAATTGCGCCACAGACATGGAGTTGGTAGAAAACTGACCTTTGACCCCTGGCTGTCTGTGATCTCATTCTATATGGAGTTTAGATATATGGTGAAGCTATTCAGCAACTGATGATCACAGGCCACTGACACCCATTTTACTAGGATGGAAAATATAATACTCTTCCGCTTTTACATTCAACAACTCACCAATCACGTCTAAAAACAGGATACAGGACAAGTCAGTCACACACGGAATCAATTTACACTCCAGGAAAGTCTTCTGACATCACAGAGCTCAACAAATGGAAAACGCTCGTCCCTGGGTGGGCTTGAACCACCAACCTTTAGATTAACAGTCTAACGCGCTAACCAATTGCGCCACAGAGACTAAGCTGCTAGGAATAGGACACACGTGGAACAAGGATCACGTTCATTTCATGGCAATCACTCCGCCGTTATATGGTTGCAACAATTCTATCATCTTATCCGGACAGAGAAATATTCAGCTTTCAGTCATAATTGTATGGCAATGGCAAAACAGAGGGGTAACATCCAGATCTGAACAGACGTATATACTACATGGTTTATCTTAAAGATATATTTTATCTTTAAATTGCTATCAAAACCCAAAAACTCCCGTGGCAAAACTCCCCAAGGCAGCCTGAAAAGTAGCAGAGTTTGTCGTTAGCCTCTTACCAATAAAAGACGCTGAAAGGGTCTGAATACTCGCTAAATATAGCGTCAAAGTCGCTAAATTGACTCTATACACTAATTCAAAATTTCACAAAGTTATACAGTCTACGGCTATCTACTCACTGCTCTAGGGAAAAACATGGCAATTCAAGAGGGGTGCTAAGAAAGCAATGCCAAAACGTTGTTTTCTTTGCCCTATTACATTATAAATCACATATAATGAATCTAGATTGTTCTCTATAATATTATAACCTTAATAGTAATGTGTTGATGAAATAAGAGCGTTAATTTGCTGTGACCATTGCTAGTGCAGACCGCACCACTCTTGGTTGTATCTCATCCATATTCATTATTAAAATTACACTAGGCAAGTCACTTAAGAACAAATTCTTATTTACAATGAAGGCCTACACGGGCCAAACCCGGACGACGCTGGGCCAATTGTGCGCCACCCTATGGGACTCACAAATCACAGCCAGTTGTGATAGAGCCTGGATTCAAACCAGGGTGTCGTCTGTAGTGAAGCCTCTATTTCATTTTGGGCTGGGTAAATACAAGTGAATATATTCATGAAAGTCACCTTGTCTGGGAGAAATTTACACGGTTATAAAAATGTCACGCCGGGGTAAGCTTACGCAAAACACTCACCTTCTTTGAAGTGTTACCAAAATCCCCATTGGGAAAAATGTATGGTCGAGAAACAATTGTAACCATTTTCATGTTTGACTGCTAGGTTTTACGGGTATTATGACTCGTACCGTGGTAATCTATTATAGATTCTTAATTGAAGGTCCCTTAGCCAGATCGATAACAATGACATGGTCCTTTGAGTGAGATTTATATTTTCAAAACAGAACGGTCAAGATCTACAGTAATAAAACAACAGACCTTTGCCACCACCATCCATTTCACAAGTGGGTTAAACGACACTGTAGAGTAGCTATAGTGGAGTAAAGACAAGTACTCAAGGTCATTTTACAATGAGGCTTCTCTCACAGGCAGAAGTAAAGCGAAAATAAAATTCTTGCCTCCCCGTCGGGGAATTGAACCCCGGTCTCCCGCGTGACAGGCGGGGATACTGACCACTATACTAACGAGGACTGAATGTGTACTGGAATTCTACGTATCCAGATCAGTTCAGTTAAAGCAACAGCATCCCCTTCGTTGTCTACAACAGTACACATTTAGACACGCATACACACACAACAGACGATCACGGTTATTTGAATATTCAAAAATCCGAACAAACCTCAGTATTCCTTTACATGTGTGCGTGTTCAAACTTTTTAACAATGAAAACTTTTTCTAAATTAAATGATCATTGAGACATTATTACATACAGGGATACACCGTGACAATTGAAATTCTTTATTTAATAACACAACAGTTGAACTGTTGATTTTTAGTTTTGGTGACAGTGCATTGAGCTAGCGCATTTAGTCCTCCAGTCAAGTCTGACAACCTATTTTCTCCACTTCAAATAGAAATGACTGTCGCGTACATAGCCACGGTTCCACAAAACCTGACCAAGAGCAATGCAAAACAATCACCAGAAAAGTAATTTCAAACAGAATCCATCAATCATGGCGAAAATCAGACTTCTCTTTCACCGTTGCTTTTAGCCAAAAACTACTGGAGAATTGCAGCCTGTCCGTTGTGGTAGCCTGCCTTTGACGTTTGTGTCATTCTGACTTGTCAAGTGTTTTTTTTTTAATGCGATTTTCAATGTCGACTATCCTGATAGCAGAAATAATGTCATATTATCGGAATAGTGAAATAATTTCAAATGCCCATCCCTAACAAACACGATACCAACATGTGTCGACAAACAAGTCCTGCGCACACTTTAAACAACGAGACAAAATACATTCATTTTAATTTTCTCAAAGTTATACATGGTGATATACAGTGATTTATCACAATAGTGTTGCTGAAAATGAAAATAAGTTATAGCAGTAACAAGAGTAGATAATAGATTCTGAATGTATTGTTCCTCAAACCAGATTAATATATACACACATATACAGTACCATTTAAAAGTTGGGACACACCTCCTCATTCAAGGGTTTTTCTAGATTTTTTTTACTATTTTCTACATTGTAGAATAAAAGTGAAGACATCAAAACTATGAAATAACACATGGAATCTTGTAGTAACCAAAAAAGTCTTAAACAAAACAGAAGATATTTTATATTCTTCAAAGTAGCCACCCTTTGCCTTGATGACAGCTTTGCACACTCTTGGCATTCACGACACCAGCTGCACCTGGAATGCTTTCCAACGGTCTTGAAGGAGTTCCCACAAATGCTGAGCACTTGTTGACTGCTTTTCCTTCCCTCTGCGGTCCAACTCATCCCAAACCCTCTCAATTGAGTTGAGGTTGGGTGATTGTGGAGGCCAGGTCATCTGATGCAGCACTCCATCACTTTGCTTCTTGGTCAAATAGCCCTTACACAGCCTGGAGGTGTGTTGGTCATTGTCCTGTTGAAAAACAAATGATAGTCCCACTAAGCAAAACCAGATGGGATGGCGTATCGCTGCAGAATGCTGTCATAGCCATGCTGGTTAAGTGTACCTTGAATTCTAAATAAATCACCAACAGTGTCACCAGCAAAGCATCCCCACACCAGCACACCTTGTCCTTGCTTCACGGTGGGAACCACACACACGCGGAGATCATGCGTTCACCTACTCCTCGTCGCACAAAGACAGAGCGGTTGGAACCAAAAATCTCAAATTTGGAGTCAGACCAAAGGACAGATTTCCACCGGTCTAATGGCCATTGCTTGTGTTTCTTGGTCCAAGCAAGTCTCTTCTTATTATTGGTGTCTTTTAGTAGTGTTTTTGTTTTTACAGCAGTTTGACATTGAAGGCCTGATTCACATAGTCTCCTTTGAACAGTTGATGTTGAGATGTGTCTGTTACTTGAACTCTGTGAAGCATTTATTTGGGCTGCAATTTCTGAGGCTGGTAATTCTCATGAACTTATCCTCCACAGCAGAGGTAACTCTGGGTCTTCCTTTCCTGTGGCGGTCCTCACGAGAGCCAGTTTCATCATAGCGCTTGATGGTTTTTGCGACTGCGCTTGAAGAAATTGTCAAAGTTGTTGAAATGTTCTGGATTGACTGACCTTCGTGTCTTAAAGTAATGATGTACCGTCGTTTCTCTTTGCTTATTCGAGCTGTTCTTGCCATAATATTGACTTGGTCTTTTACCAAATAGGGCCATCTTCTGTATTCCAACCCTACCCTGTCACAACACAACTGATGGGCTGAAACACATTACGAAGGAAAGAAATTACACAAATTAACTTTTTACAAGGCACACCTGTTAATTGAAAGGCATTCCAGGTGACTGCCTCATGAAGCTGGTTGAGAGAATGCCAAGAGTGTGCAAAGCTGTCATCAAGGCAAAGGGTGGCTACTTTGAAGAATCTCAAACATAAATATATTTTGATTTGTTTCACACTTTTTGGTTACTACATGATTCCATATGTTATATTTCATAGTTTTTATGTCTTCAGTGTTATTCTAAAATGATGAAAATAGTCAAAATAAAGAAAAACCCTTGAATGAGGAGCTGTGTCCAAACTTTTGATAGGTACTGTACATAAACAATACATTTAGTTATATACATTATATATATATATATATATATATATATATATATATAACTAAATATATAAATGTATAACTAAATTATATAGTCTGTCGAGCCAGATTAATATACAGTGGTGTAAAGTACTTAAGTAAAAAGACTTTAAAGTATGAAAATTGGGTACTTTTTTCCACAACTGGTATTTATACTTTTATTCAAGTATGACAATTGTGTACTTCTTCCACCACTGTTAATATACAATGATGATATGGTCCTTCGAGCAGGATGCTTATCTATATACAAAAATATGTTTCTTTGAGCCAGATTTTCCATACAGAACGGTCAAGATATACAGTAATAAAACCACAGGCCTTTGCTTTCAAATCAAATCAAAGTTTATTTGTCACGTGCACCGAATACAACAGATCTAGTAGACCTTACAGTGAAATGCTTACTTACAGGCTCTTAACCAATAGTGCAAAAAAGGTATTAGGTTATCAATAGGTAAATAAAGAAATAAAACAACAGTAAAAAGACAGGCTAGAAACAATTGTTCAGGAGTCTTATGGCTTGCGGGTAAAAACAAGGTAGAAGCCTTTTTGTCCGAGACTTGGCACTCCGGTACCGCTTGCCATGCGGTAGTAGAGAGAACAGTCTTTGACTGGGGTGGCTGGGGTCTTTGACCATTTTTAGGGCCTTCCTCTGACACCACCTGGTGTAGAGGTCCTGGATGGCAGGCAGCTGAGCCCCAGTGATGTACTGGGCCGTACGCACTACCTACCCTCTGTAGTTATTTATATACCCAATCGGGCCACCGCCTCCCATTTTTACCAGTGGTTTCAATGCAACTGTTCTCATGTTGTATGTTCAAAATCAAATCTTTAGATTAACAGTCTAAGGCTCAAAGCAATTGCGCCACAGACATGGAGTTGGTAGAAAACTGACCTTTGACCCCTGGCTGTCTGTGATCTCATTCTATATGGAGTTTAGATATATGGTGAAGCTATTCAGCAACTGATGATCACAGGCCACTGACACCCATTTTACTAGGATGGAAAATATAATACTCTTCCGCTTTTACATTCAACAACTCACCAATCACGTCTAAAAACAGGATACAGGACAAGTCAGTCACACACGGAATCAATTTACACTCCAGGAAAGTCTTCTGACATCACAGAGCTCAACAAATGGAAAACGCTCGTCCCTGGGTGGGCTTGAACCACCAACCTTTAGATTAACAGTCTAACGCGCTAACCAATTGCGCCACAGAGACTAAGCTGCTAGGAATAGGACACACGTGGAACAAGGATCACGTTCATTTCATGGCAATCACTCCGCCGTTATATGGTTGCAACAATTCTATCATCTTATCCGGACAGAGAAATATTCAGCTTTCAGTCATAATTGTATGGCAATGGCAAAACAGAGGGGTAACATCCAGATCTGAACAGACGTATATACTACATGGTTTATCTTAAAGATATATTTTATCTTTAAATTGCTATCAAAACCCAAAAACTCCCGTGGCAAAACTCCCCAAGGCAGCCTGAAAAGTAGCAGAGTTTGTCGTTAGCCTCTTACCAATAAAAGACGCTGAAAGGGTCTGAATACTCGCTAAATATAGCGTCAAAGTCGCTAAATTGACTCTATACACTAATTCAAAATTTCACAAAGTTATACAGTCTACGGCTATCTACTCACTGCTCTAGGGAAAAACATGGCAATTCAAGAGGGGTGCTAAGAAAGCAATGCCAAAACGTTGTTTTCTTTGCCCTATTACATTATAAATCACATATAATGAATCTAGATTGTTCTCTATAATATTATAACCTTAATAGTAATGTGTTGATGAAATAAGAGCGTTAATTTGCTGTGACCATTGCTAGTGCAGACCGCACCACTCTTGGTTGTATCTCATCCATATTCATTATTAAAATTACACTAGGCAAGTCACTTAAGAACAAATTCTTATTTACAATGAAGGCCTACACGGGCCAAACCCGGACGACGCTGGGCCAATTGTGCGCCACCCTATGGGACTCACAAATCACAGCCAGTTGTGATAGAGCCTGGATTCAAACCAGGGTGTCGTCTGTAGTGAAGCCTCTATTTCATTTTGGGCTGGGTAAATACAAGTGAATATATTCATGAAAGTCACCTTGTCTGGGAGAAATTTACACGGTTATAAAAATGTCACGCCGGGGTAAGCTTACGCAAAACACTCACCTTCTTTGAAGTGTTACCAAAATCCCCATTGGGAAAAATGTATGGTCGAGAAACAATTGTAACCATTTTCATGTTTGACTGCTAGGTTTTACGGGTATTATGACTCGTACCGTGGTAATCTATTATAGATTCTTAATTGAAGGTCCCTTAGCCAGATCGATAACAATGACATGGTCCTTTGAGTGAGATTTATATTTTCAAAACAGAACGGTCAAGATCTACAGTAATAAAACAACAGACCTTTGCCACCACCATCCATTTCACAAGTGGGTTAAACGACACTGTAGAGTAGCTATAGTGGAGTAAAGACAAGTACTCAAGGTCATTTTACAATGAGGCTTCTCTCACAGGCAGAAGTAAAGCGAAAATAAAATTCTTGCCTCCCCGTCGGGGAATTGAACCCCGGTCTCCCGCGTGACAGGCGGGGATACTGACCACTATACTAACGAGGACTGAATGTGTACTGGAATTCTACGTATCCAGATCAGTTCAGTTAAAGCAACAGCATCCCCTTCGTTGTCTACAACAGTACACATTTAGACACGCATACACACACAACAGACGATCACGGTTATTTGAATATTCAAAAATCCGAACAAACCTCAGTATTCCTTTACATGTGTGCGTGTTCAAACCTTTTTTTTTTAACAATTTTTTAACAATGAAAACTTTTTCTAAATTAAATGATCATTGAGACATTATTACATACAGGGATACACCGTGACAATTGAAATTCTTTATTTAATAACACAACAGTTGAACTGTTGATTTTTAGTTTTGGTGACAGTGCATTGAGCTAGCGCATTTAGTCCTCCAGTCAAGTCTGACAACCTATTTTCTCCACTTCAAATAGAAATGACTGTCGCGTACATAGCCACGGTTCCACAAAACCTGACCAAGAGCAATGCAAAACAATCACCAGAAAAGTAATTTCAAACAGAATCCATCAATCATGGCGAAAATCAGACTTCTCTTTCACCGTTGCTTTTAGCCAAAAACTACTGGAGAATTGCAGCCTGTCCGTTGTGGTAGCCTGCCTTTGACGTTTGTGTCATTCTGACTTGTCAAGTGTTTTTTTTTAATGCGATTTTCAATGTCGACTATCCTGATAGCAGAAATAATGTCATATTATCGGAATAGTGAAATAATTTCAAATGCCCATCCCTAACAAACACGATACCAACATGTGTCGACAAACAAGTCCTGCGCACACTTTAAACAACGAGACAAAATACATTCATTTTAATTTTCTCAAAGTTATACATGGTGATATACAGTGATTTATCACAATAGTGTTGCTGAAAATGAAAATAAGTTATAGCAGTAACAAGAGTAGATAATAGATTCTGAATGTATTGTTCCTCAAACCAGATTAATATATACACATATACAGTACCATTTAAAAGTTGGGACACACCTCCTCATTCAAGGGTTTTTCTAGATTTTTTTAAACTATTTTCTACATTGTAGAATAAAAGTGAAGACATCAAAACTATGAAATAACACATGGAATCTTGTAGTAACCAAAAAGTCTTAAACAAAACAGAAGATATTTTATATTCTTCAAAGTAGCCACCCTTTGCCTTGATGACAGCTTTGCACACTCTTGGCATTCACGACACCAGCTGCACCTGGAATGCTTTCCAACGGTCTTGAAGGAGTTCCCACAAATGCTGAGCACTTGTTGACTGCTTTTCCTTCCCTCTGCGGTCCAACTCATCCCAAACCCTCTCAATTGAGTTGAGGTTGGGTGATTGTGGAGGCCAGGTCATCTGATGCAGCACTCCATCACTTTGCTTCTTGGTCAAATAGCCCTTACACAGCCTGGAGGTGTGTTGGTCATTGTCCTGTTGAAAAACAAATGATAGTCCCACTAAGCACAAACCAGATGGGATGGCGTATCGCTGCAGAATGCTGTCATAGCCATGCTGGTTAAGTGTACCTTGAATTCTAAATAAATCACCAACAGTGTCACCAGCAAAGCATCCCCACACCAGCACACCTTGTCCTTGCTTCACGGTGGGAACCACACACACGCGGAGATCATGCGTTCACCTACTCCTCGTCGCACAAAGACAGAGCGGTTGGAACCAAAAATCTCAAATTTGGAGTCAGACCAAAGGACAGATTTCCACCGGTCTAATGGCCATTGCTTGTGTTTCTTGGTCCAAGCAAGTCTCTTCTTATTATTGGTGTCTTTTAGTAGTGTTTTTGTTTTTACAGCAGTTTGACATTGAAGGCCTGATTCACATAGTCTCCTTTGAACAGTTGATGTTGAGATGTGTCTGTTACTTGAACTCTGTGAAGCATTTATTTGGGCTGCAATTTCTGAGGCTGGTAATTCTCATGAACTTATCCTCCACAGCAGAGGTAACTCTGGGTCTTCCTTTCCTGTGGCGGTCCTCACGAGAGCCAGTTTCATCATAGCGCTTGATGGTTTTTGCGACTGCGCTTGAAGAAATTGTCAAAGTTGTTGAAATGTTCTGGATTGACTGACCTTCGTGTCTTAAAGTAATGATGTACCGTCGTTTCTCTTTGCTTATTCGAGCTGTTCTTGCCATAATATTGACTTGGTCTTTTACCAAATAGGGCCATCTTCTGTATTCCAACCCTACCCTGTCACAACACAACTGATGGGCTGAAACACATTACGAAGGAAAGAAATTACACAAATTAACTTTTTACAAGGCACACCTGTTAATTGAAAGGCATTCCAGGTGACTGCCTCATGAAGCTGGTTGAGAGAATGCCAAGAGTGTGCAAAGCTGTCATCAAGGCAAAGGGTGGCTACTTTGAAGAATCTCAAACATAAATATATTTTGATTTGTTTCACACTTTTTGGTTACTACATGATTCCATATGTTATATTTCATAGTTTTTATGTCTTCAGTGTTATTCTAAAATGATGAAAATAGTCAAAATAAAGAAAAACCCTTGAATGAGGAGCTGTGTCCAAACTTTTGATAGGTACTGTACATAAACAATACATTTAGTTATATACTTATATATATACAATACATTTAGTTATATACATTATATATATATATATATATATATATATATAACTAAATGTATAACTAAATTATATAGTCTGTCGAGCCAGATTAATATACAGTGGTGTAAAGTACTTAAGTAAAAAGACTTTAAAGTATGAAAATTGGGTACTTTTTTCCACAACTGGTATTTATACTTTTATTCAAGTATGACAATTGTGTACTTCTTCCACCACTGTTAATATACAATGATGATATGGTCCTTCGAGCAGGATGCTTATCTATATACAAAAATATGTTTCTTTGAGCCAGATTTTCCATACAGAACGGTCAAGATATACAGTAATAAAACCACAGGCCTTTGCTTTCAAATCAAATCAAAGTTTATTTGTCACGTGCACCGAATACAACAGATCTAGTAGACCTTACAGTGAAATGCTTACTTACAGGCTCTTAACCAATAGTGCAAAAAAGGTATTAGGTTATCAATAGGTAAATAAAGAAATAAAACAACAGTAAAAAGACAGGCTAGAAACAATTGTTCAGGAGTCTTATGGCTTGCGGGTAAAAACAAGGTAGAAGCCTTTTTGTCCGAGACTTGGCACTCCGGTACCGCTTGCCATGCGGTAGTAGAGAGAACAGTCTTTGACTGGGGTGGCTGGGGTCTTTGACCATTTTTAGGGCCTTCCTCTGACACCACCTGGTGTAGAGGTCCTGGATGGCAGGCAGCTGAGCCCCAGTGATGTACTGGGCCGTACGCACTACCTACCCTCTGTAGTTATTTATATACCCAATCGGGCCACCGCCTCCCATTTTTACCAGTGGTTTCAATGCAACTGTTCTCATGTTGTATGTTCAAAATCAAATCTTTAGATTAACAGTCTAAGGCTCAAAGCAATTGCGCCACAGACATGGAGTTGGTAGAAAACTGACCTTTGACCCCTGGCTGTCTGTGATCTCATTCTATATGGAGTTTAGATATATGGTGAAGCTATTCAGCAACTGATGATCACAGGCCACTGACACCCATTTTACTAGGATGGAAAATATAATACTCTTCCGCTTTTACATTCAACAACTCACCAATCACGTCTAAAAACAGGATACAGGACAAGTCAGTCACACACGGAATCAATTTACACTCCAGGAAAGTCTTCTGACATCACAGAGCTCAACAAATGGAAAACGCTCGTCCCTGGGTGGGCTTGAACCACCAACCTTTAGATTAACAGTCTAACGCGCTAACCAATTGCGCCACAGAGACTAAGCTGCTAGGAATAGGACACACGTGGAACAAGGATCACGTTCATTTCATGGCAATCACTCCGCCGTTATATGGTTGCAACAATTCTATCATCTTATCCGGACAGAGAAATATTCAGCTTTCAGTCATAATTGTATGGCAATGGCAAAACAGAGGGGTAACATCCAGATCTGAACAGACGTATATACTACATGGTTTATCTTAAAGATATATTTTATCTTTAAATTGCTATCAAAACCCAAAAACTCCCGTGGCAAAACTCCCCAAGGCAGCCTGAAAAGTAGCAGAGTTTGTCGTTAGCCTCTTACCAATAAAAGACGCTGAAAGGGTCTGAATACTCGCTAAATATAGCGTCAAAGTCGCTAAATTGACTCTATACACTAATTCAAAATTTCACAAAGTTATACAGTCTACGGCTATCTACTCACTGCTCTAGGGAAAAACATGGCAATTCAAGAGGGGTGCTAAGAAAGCAATGCCAAAACGTTGTTTTCTTTGCCCTATTACATTATAAATCACATATAATGAATCTAGATTGTTCTCTATAATATTATAACCTTAATAGTAATGTGTTGATGAAATAAGAGCGTTAATTTGCTGTGACCATTGCTAGTGCAGACCGCACCACTCTTGGTTGTATCTCATCCATATTCATTATTAAAATTACACTAGGCAAGTCACTTAAGAACAAATTCTTATTTACAATGAAGGCCTACACGGGCCAAACCCGGACGACGCTGGGCCAATTGTGCGCCACCCTATGGGACTCACAAATCACAGCCAGTTGTGATAGAGCCTGGATTCAAACCAGGGTGTCGTCTGTAGTGAAGCCTCTATTTCATTTTGGGCTGGGTAAATACAAGTGAATATATTCATGAAAGTCACCTTGTCTGGGAGAAATTTACACGGTTATAAAAATGTCACGCCGGTAAGCTTACGCAAAACACTCACCTTCTTTGAAGTGTTACCAAAATCCCCATTGGGAAAAATGTATGGTCGAGAAACAATTGTAACCATTTTCATGTTTGACTGCTAGGTTTTACGGGTATTATGACTCGTACCGTGGTAATCTATTATAGATTCTTAATTGAAGGTCCCTTAGCCAGATCGATAACAATGACATGGTCCTTTGAGTGAGATTTATATTTTCAAAACAGAACGGTCAAGATCTACAGTAATAAAACAACAGACCTTTGCCACCACCATCCATTTCACAAGTGGGTTAAACGACACTGTAGAGTAGCTATAGTGGAGTAAAGACAAGTACTCAAGGTCATTTTACAATGAGGCTTCTCTCACAGGCAGAAGTAAAGCGAAAATAAAATTCTTGCCTCCCCGTCGGGGAATTGAACCCCGGTCTCCCGCGTGACAGGCGGGGATACTGACCACTATACTAACGAGGACTGAATGTGTACTGGAATTCTACGTATCCAGATCAGTTCAGTTAAAGCAACAGCATCCCCTTCGTTGTCTACAACAGTACACATTTAGACACGCATACACACACAACAGACGATCACGGTTATTTGAATATTCAAAAATCCGAACAAACCTCAGTATTCCTTTACATGTGTGCGTGTTCAAAACAATTTTTTAACAATGAAAACTTTTTCTAAATTAAATGATCATTGAGACATTATTACATACAGGGATACACCGTGACAATTGAAATTCTTTATTTAATAACACAACAGTTGAACTGTTGATTTTTAGTTTTGGTGACAGTGCATTGAGCTAGCGCATTTAGTCCTCCAGTCAAGTCTGACAACCTATTTTCTCCACTTCAAATAGAAATGACTGTCGCGTACATAGCCACGGTTCCACAAAACCTGACCAAGAGCAATGCAAAACAATCACCAGAAAAGTAATTTCAAACAGAATCCATCAATCATGGCGAAAATCAGACTTCTCTTTCACCGTTGCTTTTAGCCAAAAACTACTGGAGAATTGCAGCCTGTCCGTTGTGGTAGCCTGCCTTTGACGTTTGTGTCATTCTGACTTGTCAAGTGTTTTTTTTTAATGCGATTTTCAATGTCGACTATCCTGATAGCAGAAATAATGTCATATTATCGGAATAGTGAAATAATTTCAAATGCCCATCCCTAACAAACACGATACCAACATGTGTCGACAAACAAGTCCTGCGCACACTTTAAACAACGAGACAAAATACATTCATTTTAATTTTCTCAAAGTTATACATGGTGATATACAGTGATTTATCACAATAGTGTTGCTGAAAATGAAAATAAGTTATAGCAGTAACAAGAGTAGATAATAGATTCTGAATGTATTGTTCCTCAAACCAGATTAATATATACACATATACAGTACCATTTAAAAGTTGGGACACACCTCCTCATTCAAGGGTTTTTCTAGATTTTTTTAAACTATTTTCTACATTGTAGAATAAAAGTGAAGACATCAAAACTATGAAATAACACATGGAATCTTGTAGTAACCAAAAAAGTCTTAAACAAAACAGAAGATATTTTATATTCTTCAAAGTAGCCACCCTTTGCCTTGATGACAGCTTTGCACACTCTTGGCATTCACGACACCAGCTGCACCTGGAATGCTTTCCAACGGTCTTGAAGGAGTTCCCACAAATGCTGAGCACTTGTTGACTGCTTTTCCTTCCCTCTGCGGTCCAACTCATCCCAAACCCTCTCAATTGAGTTGAGGTTGGGTGATTGTGGAGGCCAGGTCATCTGATGCAGCACTCCATCACTTTGCTTCTTGGTCAAATAGCCCTTACACAGCCTGGAGGTGTGTTGGTCATTGTCCTGTTGAAAAACAAATGATAGTCCCACTAAGCACAAACCAGATGGGATGGCGTATCGCTGCAGAATGCTGTCATAGCCATGCTGGTTAAGTGTACCTTGAATTCTAAATAAATCACCAACAGTGTCACCAGCAAAGCATCCCCACACCAGCACACCTTGTCCTTGCTTCACGGTGGGAACCACACACACGCGGAGATCATGCGTTCACCTACTCCTCGTCGCACAAAGACAGAGCGGTTGGAACCAAAAATCTCAAATTTGGAGTCAGACCAAAGGACAGATTTCCACCGGTCTAATGGCCATTGCTTGTGTTTCTTGGTCCAAGCAAGTCTCTTCTTATTATTGGTGTCTTTTAGTAGTGTTTTTGTTTTTACAGCAGTTTGACATTGAAGGCCTGATTCACATAGTCTCCTTTGAACAGTTGATGTTGAGATGTGTCTGTTACTTGAACTCTGTGAAGCATTTATTTGGGCTGCAATTTCTGAGGCTGGTAATTCTCATGAACTTATCCTCCACAGCAGAGGTAACTCTGGGTCTTCCTTTCCTGTGGCGGTCCTCACGAGAGCCAGTTTCATCATAGCGCTTGATGGTTTTTGCGACTGCGCTTGAAGAAATTGTCAAAGTTGTTGAAATGTTCTGGATTGACTGACCTTCGTGTCTTAAAGTAATGATGTACCGTCGTTTCTCTTTGCTTATTCGAGCTGTTCTTGCCATAATATTGACTTGGTCTTTTACCAAATAGGGCCATCTTCTGTATTCCAACCCTACCCTGTCACAACACAACTGATGGGCTGAAACACATTACGAAGGAAAGAAATTACACAAATTAACTTTTTACAAGGCACACCTGTTAATTGAAAGGCATTCCAGGTGACTGCCTCATGAAGCTGGTTGAGAGAATGCCAAGAGTGTGCAAAGCTGTCATCAAGGCAAAGGGTGGCTACTTTGAAGAATCTCAAACATAAATATATTTTGATTTGTTTCACACTTTTTGGTTACTACATGATTCCATATGTTATATTTCATAGTTTTTATGTCTTCAGTGTTATTCTAAAATGATGAAAATAGTCAAAATAAAGAAAAACCCTTGAATGAGGAGCTGTGTCCAAACTTTTGATAGGTACTGTACATAAACAATACATTTAGTTATATACATTTAGTTATATACATTATATATATATATATATATATATATATATATATATATATATATATATATATATATATAACTAAATGTATAACTAAATTATATAGTCTGTCGAGCCAGATTAATATACAGTGGTGTAAAGTACTTAAGTAAAAAGACTTTAAAGTATGAAAATTGGGTACTTTTTTCCACAACTGGTATTTATACTTTTATTCAAGTATGACAATTGTGTACTTCTTCCACCACTGTTAATATACAATGATGATATGGTCCTTCGAGCAGGATGCTTATCTATATACAAAAATATGTTTCTTTGAGCCAGATTTTCCATACAGAACGGTCAAGATATACAGTAATAAAACCACAGGCCTTTGCTTTCAAATCAAATCAAAGTTTATTTGTCACGTGCACCGAATACAACAGATCTAGTAGACCTTACAGTGAAATGCTTACTTACAGGCTCTTAACCAATAGTGCAAAAAAGGTATTAGGTTATCAATAGGTAAATAAAGAAATAAAACAACAGTAAAAAGACAGGCTAGAAACAATTGTTCAGGAGTCTTATGGCTTGCGGGTAAAAACAAGGTAGAAGCCTTTTTGTCCGAGACTTGGCACTCCGGTACCGCTTGCCATGCGGTAGTAGAGAGAACAGTCTTTGACTGGGGTGGCTGGGGTCTTTGACCATTTTTAGGGCCTTCCTCTGACACCACCTGGTGTAGAGGTCCTGGATGGCAGGCAGCTGAGCCCCAGTGATGTACTGGGCCGTACGCACTACCTACCCTCTGTAGTTATTTATATACCCAATCGGGCCACCGCCTCCCATTTTTACCAGTGGTTTCAATGCAACTGTTCTCATGTTGTATGTTCAAAATCAAATCTTTAGATTAACAGTCTAAGGCTCAAAGCAATTGCGCCACAGACATGGAGTTGGTAGAAAACTGACCTTTGACCCCTGGCTGTCTGTGATCTCATTCTATATGGAGTTTAGATATATGGTGAAGCTATTCAGCAACTGATGATCACAGGCCACTGACACCCATTTTACTAGGATGGAAAATATAATACTCTTCCGCTTTTACATTCAACAACTCACCAATCACGTCTAAAAACAGGATACAGGACAAGTCAGTCACACACGGAATCAATTTACACTCCAGGAAAGTCTTCTGACATCACAGAGCTCAACAAATGGAAAACGCTCGTCCCTGGGTGGGCTTGAACCACCAACCTTTAGATTAACAGTCTAACGCGCTAACCAATTGCGCCACAGAGACTAAGCTGCTAGGAATAGGACACACGTGGAACAAGGATCACGTTCATTTCATGGCAATCACTCCGCCGTTATATGGTTGCAACAATTCTATCATCTTATCCGGACAGAGAAATATTCAGCTTTCAGTCATAATTGTATGGCAATGGCAAAACAGAGGGGTAACATCCAGATCTGAACAGACGTATATACTACATGGTTTATCTTAAAGATATATTTTATCTTTAAATTGCTATCAAAACCCAAAAACTCCCGTGGCAAAACTCCCCAAGGCAGCCTGAAAAGTAGCAGAGTTTGTCGTTAGCCTCTTACCAATAAAAGACGCTGAAAGGGTCTGAATACTCGCTAAATATAGCGTCAAAGTCGCTAAATTGACTCTATACACTAATTCAAAATTTCACAAAGTTATACAGTCTACGGCTATCTACTCACTGCTCTAGGGAAAAACATGGCAATTCAAGAGGGGTGCTAAGAAAGCAATGCCAAAACGTTGTTTTCTTTGCCCTATTACATTATAAATCACATATAATGAATCTAGATTGTTCTCTATAATATTATAACCTTAATAGTAATGTGTTGATGAAATAAGAGCGTTAATTTGCTGTGACCATTGCTAGTGCAGACCGCACCACTCTTGGTTGTATCTCATCCATATTCATTATTAAAATTACACTAGGCAAGTCACTTAAGAACAAATTCTTATTTACAATGAAGGCCTACACGGGCCAAACCCGGACGACGCTGGGCCAATTGTGCGCCACCCTATGGGACTCACAAATCACAGCCAGTTGTGATAGAGCCTGGATTCAAACCAGGGTGTCGTCTGTAGTGAAGCCTCTATTTCATTTTGGGCTGGGTAAATACAAGTGAATATATTCATGAAAGTCACCTTGTCTGGGAGAAATTTACACGGTTATAAAAATGTCACGCCGGGGTAAGCTTACGCAAAACACTCACCTTCTTTGAAGTGTTACCAAAATCCCCATTGGGAAAAATGTATGGTCGAGAAACAATTGTAACCATTTTCATGTTTGACTGCTAGGTTTTACGGGTATTATGACTCGTACCGTGGTAATCTATTATAGATTCTTAATTGAAGGTCCCTTAGCCAGATCGATAACAATGACATGGTCCTTTGAGTGAGATTTATATTTTCAAAACAGAACGGTCAAGATCTACAGTAATAAAACAACAGACCTTTGCCACCACCATCCATTTCACAAGTGGGTTAAACGACACTGTAGAGTAGCTATAGTGGAGTAAAGACAAGTACTCAAGGTCATTTTACAATGAGGCTTCTCTCACAGGCAGAAGTAAAGCGAAAATAAAATTCTTGCCTCCCCGTCGGGGAATTGAACCCCGGTCTCCCGCGTGACAGGCGGGGATACTGACCACTATACTAACGAGGACTGAATGTGTACTGGAATTCTACGTATCCAGATCAGTTCAGTTAAAGCAACAGCATCCCCTTCGTTGTCTACAACAGTACACATTTAGACACGCATACACACACAACAGACGATCACGGTTATTTGAATATTCAAAAATCCGAACAAACCTCAGTATTCCTTTACTTGTGTGCGTGTTCAAAACAATGAAAACTTTTTAACAATGAAAACTTTTTCTAAATTAAATGATCATTGAGACATTATTACATACAGGGATACACCGTGACAATTGAAATTCTTTATTTAATAACACAACAGTTGAACTGTTGATTTTTAGTTTTGGTGACAGTGCATTGAGCTAGCGCATTTAGTCCTCCAGTCAAGTCTGACAACCTATTTTCTCCACTTCAAATAGAAATGACTGTCGCGTACATAGCCACGGTTCCACAAAACCTGACCAAGAGCAATGCAAAACAATCACCAGAAAAGTAATTTCAAACAGAATCCATCAATCATGGCGAAAATCAGACTTCTCTTTCACCGTTGCTTTTAGCCAAAAACTACTGGAGAATTGCAGCCTGTCCGTTGTGGTAGCCTGCCTTTGACGTTTGTGTCATTCTGACTTGTCAAGTGTTTTTTTTTTTTTAATGCGATTTTCAATGTCGACTATCCTGATAGCAGAAATAATGTCATATTATCGGAATAGTGAAATAATTTCAAATGCCCATCCCTAACAAACACGATACCAACATGTGTCGACAAACAAGTCCTGCGCACACTTTAAACAACGAGACAAAATACATTCATTTTAATTTTCTCAAAGTTATATGGTGATATACAGTGATTTATCACAATAGTGTTGCTGAAAATGAAAATAAGTTATAGCAGTAACAAGAGTAGATAATAGATTCTGAATGTATTGTTCCTCAAACCAGATTAATATATACACATATACAGTACCATTTAAAAGTTGGGACACACCTCCTCATTCAAGGGTTTTTCTAGATTTTTTTTACTATTTTCTACATTGTAGAATAAAAGTGAAGACATCAAAACTATGAAATAACACATGGAATCTTGTAGTAACCAAAAAAGTCTTAAACAAAACAGAAGATATTTTATATTCTTCAAAGTAGCCACCCTTTGCCTTGATGACAGCTTTGCACACTCTTGGCATTCACGACACCAGCTGCACCTGGAATGCTTTCCAACGGTCTTGAAGGAGTTCCCACAAATGCTGAGCACTTGTTGACTGCTTTTCCTTCCCTCTGCGGTCCAACTCATCCCAAACCCTCTCAATTGAGTTGAGGTTGGGTGATTGTGGAGGCCAGGTCATCTGATGCAGCACTCCATCACTTTGCTTCTTGGTCAAATAGCCCTTACACAGCCTGGAGGTGTGTTGGTCATTGTCCTGTTGAAAAACAAATGATAGTCCCACTAAGCACAAACCAGATGGGATGGCGTATCGCTGCAGAATGCTGTCATAGCCATGCTGGTTAAGTGTACCTTGAATTCTAAATAAATCACCAACAGTGTCACCAGCAAAGCATCCCCACACCAGCACACCTTGTCCTTGCTTCACGGTGGGAACCACACACACGCGGAGATCATGCGTTCACCTACTCCTCGTCGCACAAAGACAGAGCGGTTGGAACCAAAAATCTCAAATTTGGAGTCAGACCAAAGGACAGATTTCCACCGGTCTAATGGCCATTGCTTGTGTTTCTTGGTCCAAGCAAGTCTCTTCTTATTATTGGTGTCTTTTAGTAGTGTTTTTGTTTTTACAGCAGTTTGACATTGAAGGCCTGATTCACATAGTCTCCTTTGAACAGTTGATGTTGAGATGTGTCTGTTACTTGAACTCTGTGAAGCATTTATTTGGGCTGCAATTTCTGAGGCTGGTAATTCTCATGAACTTATCCTCCACAGCAGAGGTAACTCTGGGTCTTCCTTTCCTGTGGCGGTCCTCACGAGAGCCAGTTTCATCATAGCGCTTGATGGTTTTTGCGACTGCGCTTGAAGAAATTGTCAAAGTTGTTGAAATGTTCTGGATTGACTGACCTTCGTGTCTTAAAGTAATGATGTACCGTCGTTTCTCTTTGCTTATTCGAGCTGTTCTTGCCATAATATTGACTTGGTCTTTTACCAAATAGGGCCATCTTCTGTATTCCAACCCTACCCTGTCACAACACAACTGATGGGCTGAAACACATTACGAAGGAAAGAAATTACACAAATTAACTTTTTACAAGGCACACCTGTTAATTGAAAGGCATTCCAGGTGACTGCCTCATGAAGCTGGTTGAGAGAATGCCAAGAGTGTGCAAAGCTGTCATCAAGGCAAAGGGTGGCTACTTTGAAGAATCTCAAACATAAATATA
The DNA here is from genome assembly GCF_018296145.1 of Oncorhynchus tshawytscha. Lineage (NCBI taxonomy): Eukaryota > Metazoa > Chordata > Actinopteri > Salmoniformes > Salmonidae > Oncorhynchus > Oncorhynchus tshawytscha. The sequence goes on along the minus strand of NC_056438.1, from coordinate 17,885,146 downwards.
TTTTGATTTGTTTCACACTTTTTGGTTACTACATGATTCCATATGTTATATTTCATAGTTTTTATGTCTTCAGTGTTATTCTAAAATGATGAAAATAGTCAAAATAAAGAAAAACCCTTGAATGAGGAGCTGTGTCCAAACTTTTGATAGGTACTGTACATATACAATACATTTAGTTATATACATTATATATATATATATATATATATATATATATATAAATGTATAACTAAATTATATAGTCTGTCGAGCCAGATTAATATACAGTGGTGTAAAGTACTTAAGTAAAAAGACTTTAAAGTATGAAAATTGGGTACTTTTTTCCACAACTGGTATTTATACTTTTATTCAAGTATGACAATTGTGTACTTCTTCCACCACTGTTAATATACAATGATGATATGGTCCTTCGAGCAGGATGCTTATCTATATACAAAAATATGTTTCTTTGAGCCAGATTTTCCATACAGAACGGTCAAGATATACAGTAATAAAACCACAGGCCTTTGCTTTCAAATCAAATCAAAGTTTATTTGTCACGTGCACCGAATACAACAGATCTAGTAGACCTTACAGTGAAATGCTTACTTACAGGCTCTTAACCAATAGTGCAAAAAAGGTATTAGGTTATCAATAGGTAAATAAAGAAATAAAACAACAGTAAAAAGACAGGCTAGAAACAATTGTTCAGGAGTCTTATGGCTTGCGGGTAAAAACAAGGTAGAAGCCTTTTTGTCCGAGACTTGGCACTCCGGTACCGCTTGCCATGCGGTAGTAGAGAGAACAGTCTTTGACTGGGGTGGCTGGGGTCTTTGACCATTTTTAGGGCCTTCCTCTGACACCACCTGGTGTAGAGGTCCTGGATGGCAGGCAGCTGAGCCCCAGTGATGTACTGGGCCGTACGCACTACCTACCCTCTGTAGTTATTTATATACCCAATCGGGCCACCGCCTCCCATTTTTACCAGTGGTTTCAATGCAACTGTTCTCATGTTGTATGTTCAAAATCAAATCTTTAGATTAACAGTCTAAGGCTCAAAGCAATTGCGCCACAGACATGGAGTTGGTAGAAAACTGACCTTTGACCCCTGGCTGTCTGTGATCTCATTCTATATGGAGTTTAGATATATGGTGAAGCTATTCAGCAACTGATGATCACAGGCCACTGACACCCATTTTACTAGGATGGAAAATATAATACTCTTCAGCTTTTACATTCAACAACTCACCAATCACGTCTAAAAACAGGATACAGGACAAGTCAGTCACACACGGAATCAATTTACACTCCAGGAAAGTCTTCTGACATCACAGAGCTCAACAAATGGAAAACGCTCGTCCCTGGGTGGGCTTGAACCACCAACCTTTAGATTAACAGTCTAACGCGCTAACCAATTGCGCCACAGAGACTAAGCTGCTAGGAATAGGACACACGTGGAACAAGGATCACGTTCATTTCATGGCAATCACTCCGCCGTTATATGGTTGCAACAATTCTATCATCTTATCCGGACAGAGAAATATTCAGCTTTCAGTCATAATTGTATGGCAATGGCAAAACAGAGGGGTAACATCCAGATCTGAACAGACGTATATACTACATGGTTTATCTTAAAGATATATTTTATCTTTAAATTGCTATCAAAACCCAAAAACTCCCGTGGCAAAACTCCCCAAGGCAGCCTGAAAAGTAGCAGAGTTTGTCGTTAGCCTCTTACCAATAAAAGACGCTGAAAGGGTCTGAATACTCGCTAAATATAGCGTCAAAGTCGCTAAATTGACTCTATACACTAATTCAAAATTTCACAAAGTTATACAGTCTACGGCTATCTACTCACTGCTCTAGGGAAAAACATGGCAATTCAAGAGGGGTGCTAAGAAAGCAATGCCAAAACGTTGTTTTCTTTGCCCTATTACATTATAAATCACATATAATGAATCTAGATTGTTCTCTATAATATTATAACCTTAATAGTAATGTGTTGATGAAATAAGAGCGTTAATTTGCTGTGACCATTGCTAGTGCAGACCGCACCACTCTTGGTTGTATCTCATCCATATTCATTATTAAAATTACACTAGGCAAGTCACTTAAGAACAAATTCTTATTTACAATGAAGGCCTACACGGGCCAAACCCGGACGACGCTGGGCCAATTGTGCGCCACCCTATGGGACTCACAAATCACAGCCAGTTGTGATAGAGCCTGGATTCAAACCAGGGTGTCGTCTGTAGTGAAGCCTCTATTTCATTTTGGGCTGGGTAAATACAAGTGAATATATTCATGAAAGTCACCTTGTCTGGGAGAAATTTACACGGTTATAAAAATGTCACGCCGGGGTAAGCTTACGCAAAACACTCACCTTCTTTGAAGTGTTACCAAAATCCCCATTGGGAAAAATGTATGGTCGAGAAACAATTGTAACCATTTTCATGTTTGACTGCTAGGTTTTACGGGTATTATGACTCGTACCGTGGTAATCTATTATAGATTCTTAATTGAAGGTCCCTTAGCCAGATCGATAACAATGACATGGTCCTTTGAGTGAGATTTATATTTTCAAAACAGAACGGTCAAGATCTACAGTAATAAAACAACAGACCTTTGCCACCACCATCCATTTCACAAGTGGGTTAAACGACACTGTAGAGTAGCTATAGTGGAGTAAAGACAAGTACTCAAGGTCATTTTACAATGAGGCTTCTCTCACAGGCAGAAGTAAAGCGAAAATAAAATTCTTGCCTCCCCGTCGGGGAATTGAACCCCGGTCTCCCGCGTGACAGGCGGGGATACTGACCACTATACTAACGAGGACTGAATGTGTACTGGAATTCTACGTATCCAGATCAGTTCAGTTAAAGCAACAGCATCCCCTTCGTTGTCTACAACAGTACACATTTAGACACGCATACACACACAACAGACGATCACGGTTATTTGAATATTCAAAAATCCGAACAAACCTCAGTATTCCTTTACTTGTGTGCGTGTTCATTTGACCTTTTTTTTTAACAATGAAAACTTTTTAACAATGAAAACTTTTTTCTAAATTAAATGATCATTGAGACATTATTACATACAGGGATACACCGTGACAATTGAAATTCTTTATTTAATAACACAACAGTTGAACTGTTGATTTTTAGTTTTGGTGACAGTGCATTGAGCTAGCGCATTTAGTCCTCCAGTCAAGTCTGACAACCTATTTTCTCCACTTCAAATAGAAATGACTGTCGCGTACATAGCCACGGTTCCACAAAACCTGACCAAGAGCAATGCAAAACAATCACCAGAAAAGTAATTTCAAACAGAATCCATCAATCATGGCGAAAATCAGACTTCTCTTTCACCGTTGCTTTTAGCCAAAAACTACTGGAGAATTGCAGCCTGTCCGTTGTGGTAGCCTGCCTTTGACGTTTGTGTCATTCTGACTTGTCAAGTGTTTTTTTTTTAATGCGATTTTCAATGTCGACTATCCTGATAGCAGAAATAATGTCATATTATCGGAATAGTGAAATAATTTCAAATGCCCATCCCTAACAAACACGATACCAACATGTGTCGACAAACAAGTCCTGCGCACACTTTAAACAACGAGACAAAATACATTCATTTTAATTTTCTCAAAGTTATACATGGTGATATACAGTGATTTATCACAATAGTGTTGCTGAAAATGAAAATAAGTTATAGCAGTAACAAGAGTAGATAATAGATTCTGAATGTATTGTTCCTCAAACCAGATTAATATATACACATATACAGTACCATTTAAAAGTTGGGACACACCTCCTCATTCAAGGGTTTTTCTAGATTTTTTTTACTATTTTCTACATTGTAGAATAAAAGTGAAGACATCAAAACTATGAAATAACACATGGAATCTTGTAGTAACCAAAAAAGTCTTAAACAAAACAGAAGATATTTTATATTCTTCAAAGTAGCCACCCTTTGCCTTGATGACAGCTTTGCACACTCTTGGCATTCACGACACCAGCTGCACCTGGAATGCTTTCCAACGGTCTTGAAGGAGTTCCCACAAATGCTGAGCACTTGTTGACTGCTTTTCCTTCCCTCTGCGGTCCAACTCATCCCAAACCCTCTCAATTGAGTTGAGGTTGGGTGATTGTGGAGGCCAGGTCATCTGATGCAGCACTCCATCACTTTGCTTCTTGGTCAAATAGCCCTTACACAGCCTGGAGGTGTGTTGGTCATTGTCCTGTTGAAAAACAAATGATAGTCCCACTAAGCACAAACCAGATGGGATGGCGTATCGCTGCAGAATGCTGTCATAGCCATGCTGGTTAAGTGTACCTTGAATTCTAAATAAATCACCAACAGTGTCACCAGCAAAGCATCCCCACACCATCACACCTTGTCCTTGCTTCACGGTGGGAACCACACACACGCGGAGATCATGCGTTCACCTACTCCTCGTCGCACAAAGACAGAGCGGTTGGAACCAAAAATCTCAAATTTGGAGTCAGACCAAAGGACAGATTTCCACCGGTCTAATGGCCATTGCTTGTGTTTCTTGGTCCAAGCAAGTCTCTTCTTATTATTGGTGTCTTTTAGTAGTGTTTTTGTTTTTACAGCAGTTTGACATTGAAGGCCTGATTCACATAGTCTCCTTTGAACAGTTGATGTTGAGATGTGTCTGTTACTTGAACTCTGTGAAGCATTTATTTGGGCTGCAATTTCTGAGGCTGGTAATTCTCATGAACTTATCCTCCACAGCAGAGGTAACTCTGGGTCTTCCTTTCCTGTGGCGGTCCTCACGAGAGCCAGTTTCATCATAGCGCTTGATGGTTTTTGCGACTGCGCTTGAAGAAATTGTCAAAGTTGTTGAAATGTTCTGGATTGACTGACCTTCGTGTCTTAAAGTAATGATGTACCGTCGTTTCTCTTTGCTTATTCGAGCTGTTCTTGCCATAATATTGACTTGGTCTTTTACCAAATAGGGCCATCTTCTGTATTCCAACCCTACCCTGTCACAACACAACTGATGGGCTGAAACACATTACGAAGGAAAGAAATTACACAAATTAACTTTTTACAAGGCACACCTGTTAATTGAAAGGCATTCCAGGTGACTGCCTCATGAAGCTGGTTGAGAGAATGCCAAGAGTGTGCAAAGCTGTCATCAAGGCAAAGGGTGGCTACTTTGAAGAATCTCAAACATAAATATATTTTGATTTGTTTCACACTTTTTTGGTTACTACATGATTCCATATGTTATATTTCATAGTTTTTATGTCTTCAGTGTTATTCTAAAATGATGAAAATAGTCAAAATAAAGAAAAACCCTTGAATGAGGAGCTGTGTCCAAACTTTTGATAGGTACTGTACATATACAATACATTTAGTTATATACATTATATATATATATATATATATATAACTAAATGTATAACTAAATTATATAGTCTGTCGAGCCAGATTAATATACAGTGGTGTAAAGTACTTAAGTAAAAAGACTTTAAAGTATGAAAATTGGGTACTTTTTTCCACAACTGGTATTTATACTTTTATTCAAGTATGACAATTGTGTACTTCTTCCACCACTGTTAATATACAATGATGATATGGTCCTTCGAGCAGGATGCTTATCTATATACAAAAATATGTTTCTTTGAGCCAGATTTTCCATACAGAACGGTCAAGATATACAGTAATAAAACCACAGGCCTTTGCTTTCAAATCAAATCAAAGTTTATTTGTCACGTGCACCGAATACAACAGATCTAGTAGACCTTACAGTGAAATGCTTACTTACAGGCTCTTAACCAATAGTGCAAAAAAGGTATTAGGTTATCAATAGGTAAATAAAGAAATAAAACAACAGTAAAAAGACAGGCTAGAAACAATTGTTCAGGAGTCTTATGGCTTGCGGGTAAAAACAAGGTAGAAGCCTTTTTGTCCGAGACTTGGCACTCCGGTACCGCTTGCCATGCGGTAGTAGAGAGAACAGTCTTTGACTGGGGTGGCTGGGGTCTTTGACCATTTTTAGGGCCTTCCTCTGACACCACCTGGTGTAGAGGTCCTGGATGGCAGGCAGCTGAGCCCCAGTGATGTACTGGGCCGTACGCACTACCTACCCTCTGTAGTTATTTATATACCCAATCGGGCCACCGCCTCCCATTTTTACCAGTGGTTTCAATGCAACTGTTCTCATGTTGTATGTTCAAAATCAAATCTTTAGATTAACAGTCTAAGGCTCAAAGCAATTGCGCCACAGACATGGAGTTGGTAGAAAACTGACCTTTGACCCCTGGCTGTCTGTGATCTCATTCTATATGGAGTTTAGATATATGGTGAAGCTATTCAGCAACTGATGATCACAGGCCACTGACACCCATTTTACTAGGATGGAAAATATAATACTCTTCCGCTTTTACATTCAACAACTCACCAATCACGTCTAAAAACAGGATACAGGACAAGTCAGTCACACACGGAATCAATTTACACTCCAGGAAAGTCTTCTGACATCACAGAGCTCAACAAATGGAAAACGCTCGTCCCTGGGTGGGCTTGAACCACCAACCTTTAGATTAACAGTCTAACGCGCTAACCAATTGCGCCACAGAGACTAAGCTGCTAGGAATAGGACACACGTGGAACAAGGATCACGTTCATTTCATGGCAATCACTCCGCCGTTATATGGTTGCAACAATTCTATCATCTTATCCGACAGAGAAATATTCAGCTTTCAGTCATAATTGTATGGCAATGGCAAAACAGAGGGGTAACATCCAGATCTGAACAGACGTATATACTACATGGTTTATCTTAAAGATATATTTTATCTTTAAATTGCTATCAAAACCCAAAAACTCCCGTGGCAAAACTCCCCAAGGCAGCCTGAAAAGTAGCAGAGTTTGTCGTTAGCCTCTTACCAATAAAAGACGCTGAAAGGGTCTGAATACTCGCTAAATATAGCGTCAAAGTCGCTAAATTGACTCTATACACTAATTCAAAATTTCACAAAGTTATACAGTCTACGGCTATCTACTCACTGCTCTAGGGAAAAACATGGCAATTCAAGAGGGGTGCTAAGAAAGCAATGCCAAAACGTTGTTTTCTTTGCCCTATTACATTATAAATCACATATAATGAATCTAGATTGTTCTCTATAATATTATAACCTTAATAGTAATGTGTTGATGAAATAAGAGCGTTAATTTGCTGTGACCATTGCTAGTGCAGACCGCACCACTCTTGGTTGTATCTCATCCATATTCATTATTAAAATTACACTAGGCAAGTCACTTAAGAACAAATTCTTATTTACAATGAAGGCCTACACGGGCCAAACCCGGACGACGCTGGGCCAATTGTGCGCCACCCTATGGGACTCACAAATCACAGCCAGTTGTGATAGAGCCTGGATTCAAACCAGGGTGTCGTCTGTAGTGAAGCCTCTATTTCATTTTGGGCTGGGTAAATACAAGTGAATATATTCATGAAAGTCACCTTGTCTGGGAGAAATTTACACGGTTATAAAAATGTCACGCCGGGGTAAGCTTACGCAAAACACTCACCTTCTTTGAAGTGTTACCAAAATCCCCATTGGGAAAAATGTATGGTCGAGAAACAATTGTAACCATTTTCATGTTTGACTGCTAGGTTTTACGGGTATTATGACTCGTACCGTGGTAATCTATTATAGATTCTTAATTGAAGGTCCCTTAGCCAGATCGATAACAATGACATGGTCCTTTGAGTGAGATTTATATTTTCAAAACAGAACGGTCAAGATCTACAGTAATAAAACAACAGACCTTTGCCACCACCATCCATTTCACAAGTGGGTTAAACGACACTGTAGAGTAGCTATAGTGGAGTAAAGACAAGTACTCAAGGTCATTTTACAATGAGGCTTCTCTCACAGGCAGAAGTAAAGCGAAAATAAAATTCTTGCCTCCCCGTCGGGGAATTGAACCCCGGTCTCCCGCGTGACAGGCGGGGATACTGACCACTATACTAACGAGGACTGAATGTGTACTGGAATTCTACGTATCCAGATCAGTTCAGTTAAAGCAACAGCATCCCCTTCGTTGTCTACAACAGTACACATTTAGACACGCATACACACACAACAGACGATCACGGTTATTTGAATATTCAAAAATCCGAACAAACCTCAGTATTCCTTTACTTGTGTGCGTGTTCATTTGACCTTTTTTTTTAACAATGAAAACTTTTTAACAATGAAAACTTTTTTCTAAATTAAATGATCATTGAGACATTATTACATACAGGGATACACCGTGACAATTGAAATTCTTTATTTAATAACACAACAGTTGAACTGTTGATTTTTAGTTTTGGTGACAGTGCATTGAGCTAGCGCATTTAGTCCTCCAGTCAAGTCTGACAACCTATTTTCTCCACTTCAAATAGAAATGACTGTCGCGTACATAGCCACGGTTCCACAAAACCTGACCAAGAGCAATGCAAAACAATCACCAGAAAAGTAATTTCAAACAGAATCCATCAATCATGGCGAAAATCAGACTTCTCTTTCACCGTTGCTTTTAGCCAAAAACTACTGGAGAATTGCAGCCTGTCCGTTGTGGTAGCCTGCCTTTGACGTTTGTGTCATTCTGACTTGTCAAGTGTTTTTTTTTTTTAATGCGATTTTCAATGTCGACTATCCTGATAGCAGAAATAATGTCATATTATCGGAATAGTGAAATAATTTCAAATGCCCATCCCTAACAAACACGATACCAACATGTGTCGACAAACAAGTCCTGCGCACACTTTAAACAACGAGACAAAATACATTCATTTTAATTTTCTCAAAGTTATACATGGTGATATACAGTGATTTATCACAATAGTGTTGCTGAAAATGAAAATAAGTTATAGCAGTAACAAGAGTAGATAATAGATTCTGAATGTATTGTTCCTCAAACCAGATTAATATATACACATATACAGTACCATTTAAAAGTTGGGACACACCTCCTCATTCAAGGGTTTTTCTAGATTTTTTTTACTATTTTCTACATTGTAGAATAAAAGTGAAGACATCAAAACTATGAAATAACACATGGAATCTTGTAGTAACCAAAAAAGTCTTAAACAAAACAGAAGATATTTTATATTCTTCAAAGTAGCCACCCTTTGCCTTGATGACAGCTTTGCACACTCTTGGCATTCACGACACCAGCTGCACCTGGAATGCTTTCCAACGGTCTTGAAGGAGTTCCCACAAATGCTGAGCACTTGTTGACTGCTTTTCCTTCCCTCTGCGGTCCAACTCATCCCAAACCCTCTCAATTGAGTTGAGGTTGGGTGATTGTGGAGGCCAGGTCATCTGATGCAGCACTCCATCACTTTGCTTCTTGGTCAAATAGCCCTTACACAGCCTGGAGGTGTGTTGGTCATTGTCCTGTTGAAAAACAAATGATAGTCCCACTAAGCACAAACCAGATGGGATGGCGTATCGCTGCAGAATGCTGTCATAGCCATGCTGGTTAAGTGTACCTTGAATTCTAAATAAATCACCAACAGTGTCACCAGCAAAGCATCCCCACACCATCACACCTTGTCCTTGCTTCACGGTGGGAACCACACACACGCGGATATCATGCGTTCACCTACTCCTCGTCGCACAAAGACAGAGCGGTTGGAACCAAAAATCTCAAATTTGGAGTCAGACCAAAGGACAGATTTCCACCGGTCTAATGGCCATTGCTTGTGTTTCTTGGTCCAAGCAAGTCTCTTCTTATTATTGGTGTCTTTTAGTAGTGTTTTTGTTTTTACAGCAGTTTGACATTGAAGGCCTGATTCACATAGTCTCCTTTGAACAGTTGATGTTGAGATGTGTCTGTTACTTGAACTCTGTGAAGCATTTATTTGGGCTGCAATTTCTGAGGCTGGTAATTCTCATGAACTTATCCTCCACAGCAGAGGTAACTCTGGGTCTTCCTTTCCTGTGGCGGTCCTCACGAGAGCCAGTTTCATCATAGCGCTTGATGGTTTTTGCGACTGCGCTTGAAGAAATTGTCAAAGTTGTTGAAATGTTCTGGATTGACTGACCTTCGTGTCTTAAAGTAATGATGTACCGTCGTTTCTCTTTGCTTATTCGAGCTGTTCTTGCCATAATATTGACTTGGTCTTTTACCAAATAGGGCCATCTTCTGTATTCCAACCCTACCCTGTCACAACACAACTGATGGGCTGAAACACATTACGAAGGAAAGAAATTACACAAATTAACTTTTTACAAGGCACACCTGTTAATTGAAAGGCATTCCAGGTGACTGCCTCATGAAGCTGGTTGAGAGAATGCCAAGAGTGTGCAAAGCTGTCATCAAGGCAAAGGGTGGCTACTTTGAAGAATCTCAAACATAAATATATTTTGATTTGTTTCACACTTTTTTGGTTACTACATGATTCCATATGTTATATTTCATAGTTTTTATGTCTTCAGTGTTATTCTAAAATGATGAAAATAGTCAAAATAAAGAAAAACCCTTGAATGAGGAGCTGTGTCCAAACTTTTGATAGGTACTGTATATATACAATACATTTAGTTATATACATTATATATATATATATATATATATAACTAAATGTATAACTAAATTATATAGTCTGTCGAGCCAGATTAATATACAGTGGTGTAAAGTACTTAAGTAAAAAGACTTTAAAGTATGAAAATTGGGTACTTTTTTCCACAACTGGTATTTATACTTTTATTCAAGTATGACAATTGTGTACTTCTTCCACCACTGTTAATATACAATGATGATATGGTCCTTCGAGCAGGATGCTTATCTATATACAAAAATATGTTTCTTTGAGCCAGATTTTCCATACAGAACGGTCAAGATATACAGTAATAAAACCACAGGCCTTTGCTTTCAAATCAAATCAAAGTTTATTTGTCACGTGTGCACCGAATACAACAGATCTAGTAGACCTTACAGTGAAATGCTTACTTACAGGCTCTTAACCAATAGTGCAAAAAAGGTATTAGGTTATCAATAGGTAAATAAAGAAATAAAACAACAGTAAAAAGACAGGCTAGAAACAATTGTTCAGGAGTCTTATGGCTTGCGGGTAAAAACAAGGTAGAAGCCTTTTTGTCCGAGACTTGGCACTCCGGTACCGCTTGCCATGCGGTAGTAGAGAGAACAGTCTTTGACTGGGGTGGCTGGGGTCTTTGACCATTTTTAGGGCCTTCCTCTGACACCACCTGGTGTAGAGGTCCTGGATGGCAGGCAGCTGAGCCCCAGTGATGTACTGGGCCGTACGCACTACCTACCCTCTGTAGTTATTTATATACCCAATCGGGCCACCGCCTCCCATTTTTACCAGTGGTTTCAATGCAACTGTTCTCATGTTGTATGTTCAAAATCAAATCTTTAGATTAACAGTCTAAGGCTCAAAGCAATTGCGCCACAGACATGGAGTTGGTAGAAAACTGACCTTTGACCCCTGGCTGTCTGTGATCTCATTCTATATGGAGTTTAGATATATGGTGAAGCTATTCAGCAACTGATGATCACAGGCCACTGACACCCATTTTACTAGGATGGAAAATATAATACTCTTCTGCTTTTACATTCAACAACTCACCAATCACGTCTAAAAACAGGATACAGGACAAGTCAGTCACACACGGAATCAATTTACACTCCAGGAAAGTCTTCTGACATCACAGAGCTCAACAAATGGAAAACTCTCGTCCCTGGGTGGGCTTGAACCACCAACCTTTAGATTAACAGTCTAACGCGCTAACCAATTGCGCCACAGAGACTAAGCTGCTAGGAATAGGACACACGTGGAACAAGGATCACGTTCATTTCATGGCAATCACTCCGCCGTTATATGGTTGCAACAATTCTATCATCTTATCCGGACAGAGAAATATTCAGCTTTCAGTCATAATTGTATGGCAATGGCAAAACAGAGGGTAACATCCAGATCTGAACAGACGTATATACTACATGGTTTATCTTAAAGATATATTTTATCTTTAAATTGCTATCAAAACCCAAAAACTCCCGTGGCAAAACTCCCCAAGGCAGCCTGAAAAGTAGCAGAGTTTGTCGTTAGCCTCTTACCAATAAAAGACGCTGAAAGGGTCTGAATACTCGCTAAATATAGCGTCAAAGTCGCTAAATTGACTCTATACACTAATTCAAAATTTCACAAAGTTATACAGTCTACGGCTATCTACTCACTGCTCTAGGGAAAAACATGGCAATTCAAGAGGGGTGCTAAGAAAGCAATGCCAAAACGTTGTTTTCTTTGCCCTATTACATTATAAATCACATATAATGAATCTAGATTGTTCTCTATAATATTATAACCTTAATAGTAATGTGTTGATGAAATAAGAGCGTTAATTTGCTGTGACCATTGCTAGTGCAGACCGCACCACTCTTGGTTGTATCTCATCCATATTCATTATTAAAATTACACTAGGCAAGTCACTTAAGAACAAATTCTTATTTACAATGAAGGCCTACACGGGCCAAACCCGGACGACGCTGGGCCAATTGTGCGCCACCCTATGGGACTCACAAATCACAGCCAGTTGTGATAGAGCCTGGATTCAAACCAGGGTGTCGTCTGTAGTGAAGCCTCTATTTCATTTTGGGCTGGGTAAATACAAGTGAATATATTCATGAAAGTCACCTTGTCTGGGAGAAATTTACACGGTTATAAAAATGTCACGCCGGGGTAAGCTTACGCAAAACACTCACCTTCTTTGAAGTGTTACCAAAATCCCCATTGGGAAAAATGTATGGTCGAGAAACAATTGTAACCATTTTCATGTTTGACTGCTAGGTTTTACGGGTATTATGACTCGTACCGTGGTAATCTATTATAGATTCTTAATTGAAGGTCCCTTAGCCAGATCGATAACAATGACATGGTCCTTTGAGTGAGATTTATATTTTCAAAACAGAACGGTCAAGATCTACAGTAATAAAACAGACCTTTGCCACCACCATCCATTTCACAAGTGGGTTAAACGACACTGTAGAGTAGCTATAGTGGAGTAAAGACAAGTACTCAAGGTCATTTTACAATGAGGCTTCTCTCACAGGCAGAAGTAAAGCGAAAATAAAATTCTTGCCTCCCCGTCGGGGAATTGAACCCCGGTCTCCCGCGTGACAGGCGGGGATACTGACCACTATACTAACGAGGACTGAATGTGTACTGGAATTCTACGTATCCAGATCAGTTCAGTTAAAGCAACAACATCCCCTTCGTTGTCTACAACAGTACACATTTAGACACGCATACACACACAACAGACGATCACGGTTATTTGAATATTCAAAAATCCGAACAAACCTCAGTATTCCTTTACTTGTGTGCGTGTTCATTTGACCTTTTTTTAACAATGAAAACTTTTTAACAATGAAAACTTTTATCTAAATTAAATGATCATTGAGACATTATTACATACAGGGATACACCGTGACAATTGAAATTCTTTATTTAATAACACAACAGTTGAACTGTTGATTTTTAGTTTTGGTGACAGTGCATTGAGCTAGCGCATTTAGTCCTCCAGTCAAGTCTGACAACCTATTTTCTCCACTTCAAATAGAAATGACTGTCGCGTACATAGCCACGGTTCCACAAAACCTGACCAAGAGCAATGCAAAACAATCACCAGAAAAGTAATTTCAAACAGAATCCATCAATCATGGCGAAAATCAGACTTCTCTTTCACCGTTGCTTTTAGCCAAAAACTACTGGAGAATTGCAGCCTGTCCGTTGTGGTAGCCTGCCTTTGACGTTTGTGTCATTCTGACTTGTCAAGTGTTTTTTTTTTAATGCGATTTTCAATGTCGACTATCCTGATAGCAGAAATAATGTCATATTATCGGAATAGTGAAATAATTTCAAATGCCCATCCCTAACAAACACGATACCAACATGTGTCGACAAACAAGTCCTGCGCACACTTTAAACAACGAGACAAAATACATTCATTTTAATTTTCTCAAAGTTATACATGGTGATATACAGTGATTTATCACAATAGTGTTGCTGAAAATGAAAATAAGTTATAGCAGTAACAAGAGTAGATAATAGATTCTGAATGTATTGTTCCTCAAACCAGATTAATATATACACATATACAGTACCATTTAAAAGTTGGGACACACCTCCTCATTCAAGGGTTTTTCTAGATTTTTTTAAACTATTTTCTACATTGTAGAATAAAAGTGAAGACATCAAAACTATGAAATAACACATGGAATTTTGTAGTAACCAAAAAGTCTTAAACAAAACAGAAGATATTTTATATTCTTCAAAGTAGCCACCCTTTGCCTTGATGACAGCTTTGCACACTCTTGGCATTCACGACACCAGCTGCACCTGGAATGCTTTCCAACGGTCTTGAAGGAGTTCCCACAAATGCTGAGCACTTGTTGACTGCTTTTCCTTCCCTCTGCGGTCCAACTCATCCCAAACCCTCTCAATTGAGTTGAGGTTGGGTGATTGTGGAGGCCAGGTCATCTGATGCAGCACTCCATCACTTTGCTTCTTGGTCAAATAGCCCTTACACAGCCTGGAGGTGTGTTGGTCATTGTCCTGTTGAAAAACAAATGATAGTCCCACTAAGCACAAACCAGATGGGATGGCGTATCGCTGCAGAATGCTGTCATAGCCATGCTGGTTAAGTGTACCTTGAATTCTAAATAAATCACCAACAGTGTCACCAGCAAAGCATCCCCACACCATCACACCTTGTCCTTGCTTCACGGTGGGAACCACACACACGCGGATATCATGCGTTCACCTACTCCTCGTCGCACAAAGACAGAGCGGTTGGAACCAAAAATCTCAAATTTGGAGTCAGACCAAAGGACAGATTTCCACCGGTCTAATGGCCATTGCTTGTGTTTCTTGGTCCAAGCAAGTCTCTTCTTATTATTGGTGTCTTTTAGTAGTGTTTTTGTTTTTACAGCAGTTTGACATTGAAGGCCTGATTCACATAGTCTCCTTTGAACAGTTGATGTTGAGATGTGTCTGTTACTTGAACTCTGTGAAGCATTTATTTGGGCTGCAATTTCTGAGGCTGGTAATTCTCATGAACTTATCCTCCACAGCAGAGGTAACTCTGGGTCTTCCTTTCCTGTGGCGGTCCTCACGAGAGCCAGTTTCATCATAGCGCTTGATGGTTTTTGCGACTGCGCTTGAAGAAATTGTCAAAGTTGTTGAAATGTTCTGGATTGACTGACCTTCGTGTCTTAAAGTAATGATGTACCGTCGTTTCTCTTTGCTTATTCGAGCTGTTCTTGCCATAATATTGACTTGGTCTTTTACCAAATAGGGCCATCTTCTGTATTCCAACCCTACCCTGTCACAACACAACTGATGGGCTGAAACACATTACGAAGGAAAGAAATTACACAAATTAACTTTTTACAAGGCACACCTGTTAATTGAAAGGCATTCCAGGTGACTGCCTCATGAAGCTGGTTGAGAGAATGCCAAGAGTGTGCAAAGCTGTCATCAAGGCAAAGGGTGGCTACTTTGAAGAATCTCAAACATAAATATATTTTGATTTGTTTCACACTTTTTTGGTTACTACATGATTCCATATGTTATATTTCATAGTTTTTATGTCTTCAGTGTTATTCTAAAATGATGAAAATAGTCAAAATAAAGAAAAACCCTTGAATGAGGAGCTGTGTCCAAACTTTTGATAGGTACTGTACATATACAATACATTTAGTTATATACATTATATATATATATATATATATATATAACTAAATGTATAACTAAATTATATAGTCTGTCGAGCCAGATTAATATACAGTGGTGTAAAGTACTTAAGTAAAAAGACTTTAAAGTATGAAAATTGGGTACTTTTTTCCACAACTGGTATTTATACTTTTATTCAAGTATGACAATTGTGTACTTCTTCCACCACTGTTAATATACAATGATGATATGGTCCTTCGAGCAGGATGCTTATCTATATACAAAAATATGTTTCTTTGAGCCAGATTTTCCATACAGAACGGTCAAGATATACAGTAATAAAACCACAGGCCTTTGCTTTCAAATCAAATCAAAGTTTATTTGTCACGTGCACCGAATACAACAGATCTAGTAGACCTTACAGTGAAATGCTTACTTACAGGCTCTTAACCAATAGTGCAAAAAAAGGTATTAGGTTATCAATAGGTAAATAAAGAAATAAAACAACAGTAAAAAGACAGGCTAGAAACAATTGTTCAGGAGTCTTATGGCTTGCGGGTAAAAACAAGGTAGAAGCCTTTTTGTCCGAGACTTGGCACTCCGGTACCGCTTGCCATGCGGTAGTAGAGAGAACAGTCTTTGACTGGGGTGGCTGGGGTCTTTGACCATTTTTAGGGCCTTCCTCTGACACCACCTGGTGTAGAGGTCCTGGATGGCAGGCAGCTGAGCCCCAGTGATGTACTGGGCCGTACGCACTACCTACCCTCTGTAGTTATTTATATACCCAATCGGGCCACCGCCTCCCATTTTTACAGTGGTTTCAATGCAACTGTTCTCATGTTGTATGTTCAAAATCAAATCTTTAGATTAACAGTCTAAGGCTCAAAGCAATTGCGCCACAGACATGGAGTTGGTAGAAAACTGACCTTTGACCCCTGGCTGTCTGTGATCTCATTCTATATGGAGTTTAGATATATGGTGAAGCTATTCAGCAACTGATGATCACAGGCCACTGACACCCATTTTACTAGGATGGAAAATATAATACTCTTCCGCTTTTACATTCAACAACTCACCAATCACGTCTAAAAACAGGATACAGGACAAGTCAGTCACACACGGAATCAATTTACACTCCAGGAAAGTCTTCTGACATCACAGAGCTCAACAAATGGAAAACGCTCGTCCCTGGGTGGGCTTGAACCACCAACCTTTAGATTAACAGTCTAACGCGCTAACCAATTGCGCCACAGAGACTAAGCTGCTAGGAATAGGACACACGTGGAACAAGGATCACGTTCATTTCATGGCAATCACTCCGCCGTTATATGGTTGCAACAATTCTATCATCTTATCCGGACAGAGAAATATTCAGCTTTCAGTCATAATTGTACGGCAATGGCAAAACAGAGGGGTAACATCCAGATCTGAACAGACGTATATACTACATGGTTTATCTTAAAGATATATTTTATCTTTAAATTGCTATCAAAACCCAAAAACTCCCGTGGCAAAACTCCCCAAGGCAGCCTGAAAAGTAGCAGAGTTTGTCGTTAGCCTCTTACCAATAAAAGACGCTGAAAGGGTCTGAATACTCGCTAAATATAGCGTCAAAGTCGCTAAATTGACTCTATACACTAATTCAAAATTTCACAAAGTTATACAGTCTACGGCTATCTACTCACTGCTCTAGGGAAAAACATGGCAATTCAAGAGGGGTGCTAAGAAAGCAATGCCAAAACGTTGTTTTCTTTGCCCTATTACATTATAAATCACATATAATGAATCTAGATTGTTCTCTATAATATTATAACCTTAATAGTAATGTGTTGATGAAATAAGAGCGTTAATTTGCTGTGACCATTGCTAGTGCAGACCGCACCACTCTTGGTTGTATCTCATCCATATTCATTATTAAAATTACACTAGGCAAGTCACTTAAGAACAAATTCTTATTTACAATGAAGGCCTACACGGGCCAAACCCGGACGACGCTGGGCCAATTGTGCGCCACCCTATGGGACTCACAAATCACAGCCAGTTGTGATAGAGCCTGGATTCAAACCAGGGTGTCGTCTGTAGTGAAGCCTCTATTTCATTTTGGGCTGGGTAAATACAAGTGAATATATTCATGAAAGTCACCTTGTCTGGGAGAAATTTACACGGTTATAAAAATGTCACGCCGGGGTAAGCTTACGCAAAACACTCACCTTCTTTGAAGTGTTACCAAAATCCCCATTGGGAAAAAATGTATGGTCGAGAAACAATTGTAACCATTTTCATGTTTGACTGCTAGGTTTTACGGGTATTATGACTCGTACCGTGGTAATCTATTATAGATTCTTAATTGAAGGTCCCTTAGCCAGATCGATAACAATGACATGGTCCTTTGAGTGAGATTTATATTTTCAAAACAGAACGGTCAAGATCTACAGTAATAAAACAACAGACCTTTGCCACCACCATCCATTTCACAAGTGGGTTAAACGACACTGTAGAGTAGCTATAGTGGAGTAAAGACAAGTACTCAAGGTCATTTTACAATGAGGCTTCTCTCACAGGCAGAAGTAAAGCGAAAATAAAATTCTTGCCTCCCCGTCGGGGAATTGAACCCCGGTCTCCCGCGTGACAGGCGGGGATACTGACCACTATACTAACGAGGACTGAATGTGTACTGGAATTCTACGTATCCAGATCAGTTCAGTTAAAGCAACAGCATCCCCTTCGTTGTCTACAACAGTACACATTTAGACACGCATACACACACAACAGACGATCACGGTTATTTGAATATTCAAAAATCCGAACAAACCTCAGTATTCCTTTACTTGTGTGCGTGTTCATTTGACCTTTTTTTTTTAACAATGAAAACTTTTAACAATGAAAACTTTTTCTAAATTAAATGATCATTGAGACATTATTACATACAGGGATACACCGTGACAATTGAAATTCTTTATTTAATAACACAACAGTTGAACTGTTGATTTTTAGTTTTGGTGACAGTGCATTGAGCTAGCGCATTTAGTCCTCCAGTCAAGTCTGACAACCTATTTTCTCCACTTCAAATAGAAATGACTGTCGCGTACATAGCCACGGTTCCACAAAACCTGACCAAGAGCAATGCAAAACAATCACCAGAAAAGTAATTTCAAACAGAATCCATCAATCATGGCGAAAATCAGACTTCTCTTTCACCGTTGCTTTTAGCCAAAAACTACTGGAGAATTGCAGCCTGTCCGTTGTGGTAGCCTGCCTTTGACGTTTGTGTCATTCTGACTTGTCAAGTGTTTTTTTTTAATGCGATTTTCAATGTCGACTATCCTGATAGCAGAAATAATGTCATATTGTCGGAATAGTGAAATAATTTCAAATGCCCATCCCTAACAAACACGATACCAACATGTGTCGACAAACAAGTCCTGCGCACACTTTAAACAACGAGACAAAATACATTCATTTTAATTTTCTCAAAGTTATACATGGTGATATACAGTGATTTATCACAATAGTGTTGCTGAAAATGAAAATAAGTTATAGCAGTAACAAGAGTAGATAATAGATTCTGAATGTATTGTTCCTCAAACCAGATTAATATATACACATATACAGTACCATTTAAAAGTTGGGACACACCTCCTCATTCAAGGGTTTTTCTAGATTTTTTTTACTATTTTCTACATTGTAGAATAAAAGTGAAGACATCAAAACTATGAAATAACACATGGAATCTTGTAGTAACCAAAAAAGTCTTAAACAAAACAGAAGATATTTTATATTCTTCAAAGTAGCCACCCTTTGCCTTGATGACAGCTTTGCACACTCTTGGCATTCACGACACCAGCTGCACCTGGAATGCTTTCCAACGGTCTTGAAGGAGTTCCCACAAATGCTGAGCACTTGTTGACTGCTTTTCCTTCCCTCTGCGGTCCAACTCATCCCAAACCCTCTCAATTGAGTTGAGGTTGGGTGATTGTGGAGGCCAGGTCATCTGATGCAGCACTCCATCACTTTGCTTCTTGGTCAAATAGCCCTTACACAGCCTGGAGGTGTGTTGGTCATTGTCCTGTTGAAAAACAAATGATAGTCCCACTAAGCACAAACCAGATGGGATGGCGTATCGCTGCAGAATGCTGTCATAGACATGCTGGTTAAGTGTACCTTGAATTCTAAATAAATCACCAACAGTGTCACCAGCAAAGCATCCCCACACCATCACACCTTGTCCTTGCTTCACGGTGGGAACCACACACACGCGGAGATCATGCGTTCACCTACTCCTCGTCGCACAAAGACAGAGCGGTTGGAACAAAAAATCTCAAATTTGGAGTCAGACCAAAGGACAGATTTCCACCGGTCTAATGGCCATTGCTTGTGTTTCTTGGTCCAAGCAAGTCTCTTCTTATTATTGGTGTCTTTTAGTAGTGTTTTTGTTTTTACAGCAGTTTGACATTGAAGGCCTGATTCACATAGTCTCCTTTGAACAGTTGATGTTGAGATGTGTCTGTTACTTGAACTCTGTGAAGCATTTATTTGGGCTGCAATTTCTGAGGCTGGTAATTCTCATGAACTTATCCTCCACAGCAGAGGTAACTCTGGGTCTTCCTTTCCTGTGGCGGTCCTCACGAGAGCCAGTTTCATCATAGCGCTTGATGGTTTTTGCGACTGCGCTTGAAGAAATTGTCAAAGTTGTTGAAATTTTCTGGATTGACTGACCTTCGTGTCTTAAAGTAATGATGTACCGTTGTTTCTCTTTGCTTATTCGAGCTGTTCTTGCCATAATATTGACTTGGTCTTTTACCAAATAGGGCCATCTTCTGTATTCCAACCCTACCCTGTCACAACACAACTGATGGGCTGAAACACATTACGAAGGAAAGAAATTACACAAATTAACTTTTTACAAGGCACACCTGTTAATTGAAAGGCATTCCAGGTGACTGCCTCATGAAGCTGGTTGAGAGAATGCCAAGAGTGTGCAAAGCTGTCATCAAGGCAAAGGGTGGCTACTTTGAAGAATCTCAAACATAAATATATTTTGATTTGTTTCACACTTTTTTGGTTACTACATGATTCCATATGTTATATTTCATAGTTTTTATGTCTTCAGTGTTATTCTAAAATGATGAAAATAGTCAAAATAAAGAAAAACCCTTGAATGAGGAGCTGTGTCCAAACTTTTGATAGGTACTGTACATATACAATACATTTAGTTATATACATTATATATATATATATATATATATATATATATATATAACTAAATGTATAACTAAATTATATAGTCTGTCGAGCCAGATTAATATACAGTGGTGTAAAGTACTTAAGTAAAAAGACTTTAAAGTATGAAAATTGGGTACTTTTTTCCACAACTGGTATTTATACTTTTATTCAAGTATGACAATTGTGTACTTCTTCCACCACTGTTAATATACAATGATGATATGGTCCTTCGAGCAGGATGCTTATCTATATACAAAAATATGTTTCTTTGAGCCAGATTTTCCATACAGAACGGTCAAGATATACAGTAATAAAACCACAGGCCTTTGCTTTCAAATCAAATCAAAGTTTATTTGTCACGTGCACCGAATACAACAGATCTAGTAGACCTTACAGTGAAATGCTTACTTACAGGCTCTTAACCAATAGTGCAAAAAAGGTATTAGGTTATCAATAGGTAAATAAAGAAATAAAACAACAGTAAAAAGACAGGCTAGAAACAATTGTTCAGGAGTCTTATGGCTTGCGGGTAAAAACAAGGTAGAAGTCTTTTTGTCCGAGACTTGGCACTCCGGTACCGCTTGCCATGCGGTAGTAGAGAGAACAGTCTTTGACTGGGGTGGCTGGGGTCTTTGACCATTTTTAGGGCCTTCCTCTGACACCACCTGGTGTAGAGGTCCTGGATGGCAGGCAGCTGAGCCCCAGTGATGTACTGGGCCGTACGCACTACCTACCCTCTGTAGTTATTTATATACCCAATCGGGCCACCGCCTCCCATTTTTACCAGTGGTTTCAATGCAACTGTTCTCATGTTGTATGTTCAAAATCAAATCTTTAGATTAACAGTCTAAGGCTCAAAGCAATTGCGCCACAGACATGGAGTTGGTAGAAAACTGACCTTTGACCCCTGGCTGTCTGTGATCTCATTCTATATGGAGTTTAGATATATGGTGAAGCTATTCAGCAACTGATGATCACAGGCCACTGACACCCATTTTACTAGGATGGAAAATATAATACTCTTCCGCTTTTACATTCAACAACTCACCAATCACGTCTAAAAACAGGATACAGGACAAGTCAGTCACACACGGAATCAATTTACACTCCAGGAAAGTCTTCTGACATCACAGAGCTCAACAAATGGAAAACGCTCGTCCCTGGGTGGGCTTGAACCACCAACCTTTAGATTAACAGTCTAACGCGCTAACCAATTGCGCCACAGAGACTAAGCTGCTAGGAATAGGACACACGTGGAACAAGGATCACGTTCATTTCATGGCAATCACTCCGCCGTTATATGGTTGCAACAATTCTATCATCTTATCCGGACAGAGAAATATTCAGCTTTCAGTCATAATTGTATGGCAATGGCAAAACAGAGGGGTAACATCCAGATCTGAACAGACGTATATACTACATGGTTTATCTTAAAGATATATTTTATCTTTAAATTGCTATCAAAACCCAAAAACTCCCGTGGCAAAACTCCCCAAGGCAGCCTGAAAAGTAGCAGAGTTTGTCGTTAGCCTCTTACCAATAAAAGACGCTGAAAGGGTCTGAATACTCGCTAAATATAGCGTCAAAGTCGCTAAATTGACTCTATACACTAATTCAAAATTTCACAAAGTTATACAGTCTACGGCTATCTACTCACTGCTCTAGGGAAAAACATGGCAATTCAAGAGGGGTGCTAAGAAAGCAATGCCAAAACGTTGTTTTCTTTGCCCTATTACATTATAAATCACATATAATGAATCTAGATTGTTCTCTATAATATTATAACCTTAATAGTAATGTGTTGATGAAATAAGAGCGTTAATTTGCTGTGACCATTGCTAGTGCAGACCGCACCACTCTTGGTTGTATCTCATCCATATTCATTATTAAAATTACACTAGGCAAGTCACTTAAGAACAAATTCTTATTTACAATGAAGGCCTACACGGGCCAAACCCGGACGACGCTGGGCCAATTGTGCGCCACCCTATGGGACTCACAAATCACAGCCAGTTGTGATAGAGCCTGGATTCAAACCAGGGTGTCGTCTGTAGTGAAGCCTCTATTTCATTTTGGGCTGGGTAAATACAAGTGAATATATTCATGAAAGTCACCTTGTCTGGGAGAAATTTACACGGTTATAAAAATGTCACGCCGGGGTAAGCTTACGCAAAACACTCACCTTCTTTGAAGTGTTACCAAAATCCCCATTGGGAAAAAATGTATGGTCGAGAAACAATTGTAACCATTTTCATGTTTGACTGCTAGGTTTTACGGGTATTATGACTCGTACCGTGGTAATCTATTATAGATTCTTAATTGAAGGTCCCTTAGCCAGATCGATAACAATGACATGGTCCTTTGAGTGAGATTTATATTTTCAAAACAGAACGGTCAAGATCTACAGTAATAAAACAACAGACCTTTGCCACCACCATCCATTTCACAAGTGGGTTAAACGACACTGTAGAGTAGCTATAGTGGAGTAAAGACAAGTACTCAAGGTCATTTTACAATGAGGCTTCTCTCACAGGCAGAAGTAAAACGAAAATAAATGTCTTACCTCCCCGTCGGGGAATTGAACCCCGGTCTCCCGCGTGACAGGCGGGGATACTGACCACGAGAGACAGTTTCATCATAGCGCTTGATTGTTTTTGCGACTGCGCTTGGAGAAATTTTCAAATTTGTTGAAATTTTCTGGATTGACTGACCTTCGTGTCTTAAAGTAATGTAGTAAGTTTACAACAGTGGCGTGCCGTGGGCCTGGGGGCTGGGCCTTCAGTGAGGTCCTACACAGTCCCACCCGAATTAATCCACCTCTTATTACCATCATTATGATGCCATGGTTCTAGACACTATACATTTAGACAGAAACGCAGTATAAAACCAGGCGTTGCGTCACATTGAAATGGACATTTTTATTCATTGAATTGCAGGGGAAGAGTACAATACCTTTTCATTGTGCAGCTCCCGTTGCCCTGCGCGCTGGTTCAGTGAGCTGTAGATCCACTCGGGTGTCCCCAAAAGTTTTCAAAAGCACCATTTCTTGTAAGTGCCCAGCCGTGTCTCATTGCTGCCTTGGTTCGACAACTCAAGTTTGCAAAGCCAGTGTGGCTCCAAACACCAAATCTATCACTTGCAAATAATTGGCATTCCCAGCAGTACAGTTTGCAGTGCTTCTCGGAGCCTGTGAGCCATTGTTGTACAGTCTATCTGTGCGTTTTAGTTCCACCAATAAATCATTTTCTATCGACATGGAGGCTAATACTGAAAGCCGAGTCTGTCCAGTAGCATTTCTGGAATACGTTTTGATTCGCTTTAAGGCCGAGAATGACCGCTCGACAGAAGCCGTGGACACACGGATGGTCACTGTCACACATGCCAATGTGTAAAGTTGCCCCATGTCCTCATTCAGATTTTTCTGCTTAAGGAAATCAAGGAGATCAGAGGGACTTTTCCCTTCAAAATCAGTCATAGCATACATTACAGTCAGTTCTGTTTTTAGCTTGGATAGGTCTCTGACTCTCTGTTAAACTGGAGAAGGCTGTTTGCGGGATTTTTTTCCGGTAGGTCTGAAAGTGCTGGGGGTCCAGGAGGGAGAGAAACATACATTTTTCGTGGTCTTGAAACATGTGTCGTATCTGGCAAAGAATGTTGTCCAGAATATTGCTGTGGAGTTGTTGGTTGGTAGTATGTGTGAGGGTCTCCTTGTGCTGGGCCTCTTGCGTGCGCTGGGTGAACTTGAGATGCGCGCTGTGTCATCGTAGATTTGACTGAACCTTGCGCTTCTCTCGCTCAATTGTAATAATAGGCATTCCCAGCAGTACAGTTTGCAGTGCTTCTCGGAGCCTGTGAACCATTGATAGCGCTCGTAGTTGGAACTTTGAAAGTGGCGAACGAACCCCTTTCCCGCCTGTGACAGGCTTTGTAGCGTCGGCGTCGACCTCTCTTGACAATGTCTAACTTTTCTTGAAAAGTTTGTCTTGAGAATGGCGTTATAATTATATCCTCGACCAAATCGATATCTTCTCCTCCTTCCGCCATTGTGGGTTAAAAAAAAAACTGTTTAGTAGTACGCGAATTAATTTGTTTATCAAATTCAGTTTCCTAGTTCTGAGGTTTGCATAGACCTGCCCATATAGGACCTGCCTCTCGATATTGGTAATCCAATCAAAAGACGTGCACGCACTACGCCTGCTAGCTGGCTCCTGTGTAACACTGGAGCCAGCCAGCAGGCGTACAATAGCCAACTCTAAAGCTGATTGGGTGACACTAAATTTTCATTTCCATTCACTTTAAGCTACATGCGCCCGCACTGTTGATTCTGAAGGCCTGAGGGCAGATTTTAGACCCCTGGCAACACATGATGGCTGAATATGATTGGATAAAAGATCTGACATAAAGACCAGCCCTCCAAATCTCAACCTGGGGCTGGAAGCAGTGCAACCAAGAGGACAGCTATGAAATGAAGAGTATAACTCTTACTCTGGGGAATAATTTAATACATATTTGTGGGAAAATATATATATTTTTTAATTATATTCTGATGATGTTTAGGCCAGCAGAGACGGCCCACCACTGGTTTACCATGAGGCTTATCTCACAGACAGAAGTCTAATAAAATCCAATACATTCTCCCCGTCGGGGAATAGACAGAGAGTACATGAGGGAACACAAGTATATATAAATTATATACAATGGACAATTGAGATAGGGGGTACAGTATTACACACCTTAAGGGACATACATACACTTATAATTCCAACAGATTTTTGGTTAGTAGAGTATTTAATCGTCTTAAAATACAGTTCAATTTATTTTTGTAGGTTAAGAAAATTTGTTTTTTTGTTTGTAAATTTACATTTGTGAATATGAAATTTTGCCAAAAGAAAAATGAAATTAATTACATAAAAATGTTTCAGCTTATTCCTATGGTAGGTAAAGAATCCAAGCAGTACATCTCTCCACAATAGTGTAAGACCTTCATAAAATTGTTCAATTATAAATCTACTGATGTCTTGCCAGTTTTCTTACATGATTGCAGAAATTGACCCACCATCCCGTTTACTTTCTACATTTACGTGATTTTGCTGAGTCTAAATCGGAAACGGAATGAGCAGCTTGAAATGACAACAGAGCGGAGCAACCAGGATTTTTAAGCTGCTCTTTCATGCTCCCTCACCTCTAAAATCTTAATTTATCAAAGAATATAAAACCTTCCTTTTCCCATAGTGCTGTGTCTCTGTGGCGCAATCGGCTAGCGCGTTAGACTGTTAATCTAAAGGTTGGTGGTTCGAGCCCACCCAGGGACGTGTTCTTTTTTTTTTTTTTGCAGTATAGGGTTTCATTCTACAAGTCAGGAAATGATCCTCAGATATATTTGTTCATGTATAAGTACTCTCTATTGAAGTGTTACCTAGTTTGTGTTAGTAAACCATAAAACCATGTTTTCCCCCCACTGTTGACTGAAAAGAAAAATCGCAGACAATAACATAGCAGGAGTGGTGGCTGCATTAAGAATAACCAAACATAGAATACTGTTGAAAAATGTGTGATTTTTAAAAAAAATGACTGAAAAGAAAAATCGCAGACAATAACATAGCAGGAGGGGTGGCTGCATTAAGAATAGCCAAACATAGAATACTGTTAAAAAATGTGTGATTTAAAAAAAAATGAAATCACAATTAATCCTACAACAGAGAGGACAATATTACCACAATCTCAGCACAGATTCATTCTGATTTGAATGAGTATTTTTGAGGATAATTTCCTGACTTCAAAACAACTGTTTTATGAATACTTACTGAAAAGATTGCGTCCCTGGGTGGGCCCTAACAGGATAGTCGATTGCGCCGCAGAGACAGAGATGATCGCAAGTAGCTAAAACAAAGAGTTTTGTTTCTGAGAAAGCGCTCACGCTTCACGAGGAAGTGACGGCTTGAGGGAGTAGGAGGCGTACATACAAAGGGCGGGGCTTATCATACAGTGCCCGGCTAGCTCAGTCGGTAGAGCATGAGACTCTTAATCTCAGGGTCGTGGGTTCGAGCCCCACGTTGGGCGTTTACTTTTGATTATAAAGTGGTTTCTCAACCTCCCCAATCGCAACATTTTGCAGCTATGCAATTGAATACCTATACATATAATTTAATTAAGAAATCAAATAAAATACTAAACACAAGGGAGGTGTGCTACAATCTTGTGTTTACGTATATGAGCACAGCGAGGTTAGAAACGTTTAAAAAAAGAACGCCCAACGTGGGGCTCGAACCCACGACCCTGAGATTAAGAGTCTCATGCTCTACCGACTGAGCTAGCCGGGCAATTAGCAAAATGAAAGGAAGAGGTTAATAAGTACATGACAACAAACACATATAAAATTCCCAAAATATGACTGTTATCATAATGCTTCAGTCACTCAGCATAGCATAAGAACAAGGTATGTGCCATGGCAAAATGTGTCAAATTTTCTCTCAGCCCCACGGCAAAATCATTTTAATGCATTCAATATTATTATTCCAGTACTTCCGTTCTCATTGTCGGAGTGGACACAGTTTATAGCTTCAAGCTTTTATCAACTACCGAGATTAGGCTGGCAATACTAAAGTGCCTATAAGAACATCCAATAGTCAAAGGTATACGAAATACAAATGGTATAGAGAGAAATAGTCAACGCGTCATAATTCCTATAACGACTACAACATAAAACTTCTTAATTGGGAATATTGAACCACCAGCTTTCAAATGTTCTCATGTTCTGAGTAAGGAACTTAAACGTTAGCTTATTTAGATGGCACATATTGCACTTTTACTTTCTTCTCCAACACTGTGTTTTTGCATTATTTAAACCAAATGGAACACGTTTCATTATTTATTTGAGATTAAATAGATTTTATTTATGTATTATATTAAGTTCAAATAAAAGTGTTAATTGTTCATTCAGTATTGTTGTAATTGTCATTATTACAAATATATATATAAACATCAGCCGATTAATCGGTATCTGCTTTTTTGGTCATCCAATAATCGGTATCAGCGTTGAAAAATCATAAT
Organism: Oncorhynchus tshawytscha; assembly: GCF_018296145.1. Taxonomy (NCBI): domain Eukaryota; kingdom Metazoa; phylum Chordata; class Actinopteri; order Salmoniformes; family Salmonidae; genus Oncorhynchus; species Oncorhynchus tshawytscha. The sequence goes on along the minus strand of NC_056438.1, from coordinate 17,857,170 downwards.
TGGTTGACCTATATATTCTACATTAAATAACCGAATATGCCATGAACAAAAATATAAAAGCAACATGTAGTGTTGGTCCCATGTTTTAAGAGCTGAAATAAAAGCTCCCAGAAATGTTCCATATGCATCGAAAGCTTATTTCTCTCAAATTTTGTGCACATCCCTTTCAGTGGGCATTTCTCCTTTGCCAAGATAATAGCTTCCACCTGACAGGTGTGGCTTATCAAGAAGCTGATGAAAACAGCATGATCATTATATAGGTACACGTTGTGCTGGAGACAATAAAAGGTCACTCTAAAATGTGCAGTTTTGTCACACAACACAATGTCACAGATGTCTCAAGTTTTGAGGGAGCGCGCAATTGGCATGCTGACTGCAGGAATGCCCACCAGAGCTGTTGCCAGATAATTGACTTCATGTCTCTACAGTGGGGCAAAAAAGTATTTAGTCAGCCACCAATTGTGCAAGTTCTCCCACTTAAAAAGATGAGAAAGGCCTGTAATTTTCATCATAGGTACACTTCAACTATGACAGGCAAAATGAGGAAAAAACCCAAGAAAATCACATTGTAGGATTTTTAATGAATTTATTTGCAAATTATGGTGGAAAATAAGTATTTGGTCAATAACAAAAGTTTATCTCAATACTTTGTTATGTACCCTTTGTTGGCAATGACAGAGGTCAAAGGTTTTCTGTAAGTCTTCACAAGTTTTTCACACACTGTTGCTGGTATTTTGGCACATTCCTCCATGCAGATCTCCTCTAGAGCCGTGATGTTTTGGGGCTGTTGCTGGGCAACACGGACTTTCAACTCCCTCCAAAGATTTTCTATGGGGTTGAGATCTGGAGACTGGCTAGGCCACTCCAGGACCTTGAAATGCTTCTTACGAAGCCACTCCTTCATTGCCCGGGCGGTGTGTTTGGGATCATTGTCATGCTGAAAGACCCAGCCACGTTTCATCTTCAATGCCCTTGCTGATGGAAGGAGGTTTTCACTCAAAATCTCACCCCATTCATTCTTTCCTTTACACGATACATGGCCCCATTCATTCTTTCCTTTACACGGATGAGTCGTCCTGGTCCTTTTGCAGAAATACAGCCCCAAAGCATGATGTTTCCACCCCCATGCTTCACAGTCGGTATGGTGTTCTTTGGATGCCACTCAGCATTCTTTGTCCTCCAAACACGACAGAGTTGAGTTTTTACCAAAAAGTTATATTTTGTCTGTCATAGTTGAAGTGTACCTATGATGAAAATTACAGGCCTCTCATATTTTTAAGTGGGAGAACTTGCACAATTGGTGGCTGACTAAATACTTTTTTGCCCCACTGTACCTCCAACATAATTTTAGAAAATTTGGCAGTATGTCCAATCGGCCGCGCAACCGCAGACCACATGTATCGTGTCGTGTGGACGATGGGTTTGCTGATGTCAATGTTTTGAACAGATTGCCCTATAGTGGTAGTGTTTTTATAGTATGGGCCAATGAAAGCAATTGTATTTTATCGATGGCAATATGAATGCACAGAAATACTGTGATGTCCTGAGGCCCATTTGATTTCCCTGTTTTACATTGGAATCCATTTTTTTATTTTTTATTTTAGTAAATACTTAACACTTATTTTTCTTAAAACTGCGTTGTTGGTTAAGGGCTTGTACGTAAGCATTTCACTGTAAGGTCTGTTGTATTCGGCGCATGTGAACAATAACATTTGATTTGATTATGGCCTAATGAATTTATTTAAATTCCTGTCACTCAGTAAAATCTTGGTAATTGTTGCATGTTTATATTTTTGTTCAGTATAATAGCATAGTATAATTTTACTCTACGACAAAAACAGCATTGTATTCCATCGTGAATTATAATTCTTCAAGTTTTACCGGTGAAACACCCATCCAGCATCTGCATACCAACCATTTGATCTCAATCAGTTTCATGGGGATATGCATTTAGATTTTCTTGAGTTATACAGTGTTGTTTAGAAGTAGACTACAGTGTTGTTTAGAAGTTGCCTACAGTGTTGTTTAGAAGTTGTCTAGTGATGTTTAGAAGTTGTCTACAGTGTTGTCTAGAAGTTGTCCACAGTTCTGTTTAGAATATTTGGTGTTAAACTGTAGCATAGCCTCTGTGTATTTTGCCCAGCGGCGCACACTGTTGAGTTATGACCACATAAGAGAAAAATGCGGTGGTTTTTGTCTTACAGTAAAGTTATACTATGTCATTATATTCACTTCTGTTACGTAGAAAACTACTATTATGTGATCTTGCAGACAGATTTTTTACAAAATAAGTGTTGCCAGCTCACTTACATGCTGACCACACTGCTCACGTCGCAAAATACATGTACACATACATGTTATTCAACCATTGCACCCACATTGTGCGCTAACGATCGTCTGCATTGCCAAGCCCTAAAATAGAAGTTGCTTCTATTTGTGGTGCAGAATGCGCTGCAAGTCCTGCCTCTCCGATTTTCTCAATGGCCTTTGGAAGCATATAACCCACGTGCCAGCTCCTCATTGGTTATACCCACGTGGGTGATTGAAAGATGAACTGAGGTCAGTCGGTTGTGGTAATACACCTTATTATGAATGTTTGATGCCAATCGCCATAAAAAGTCCAAAGAAGAAAAGGCCTGGAAGGAGGAGAGATGACTAGAAACTATTCAGTTGACCGTTTTATGTGTGGATTAATTGTCGGAGTAGAGGACCTTGTGCATTTCAGGTCAAATAACAACTCAACCTTTATATCCCAGGAAAAATTAGCTAGCAACAGCAAGCAGGCTAGCTAAATAGGACAAACTAGCTAGATAAATTGCCATACATGTTGAATGCTTTTCAACCGGTCCCCAAATTAATATAATTGGTTCATAGTTTGTTTTGATATTTTAACCTCTGTGTCGTGATCGCATTTGGAGTGGGGGGACAAAATCTATTTGCGCACAAGCGTGCCCGGTTTGGGCATGGTGTTAGACAGATATTTCCTGTCAGATCCAAGAAAAAACTGGCAACCCACAGGTTGCTGGCTCACCTCTCTAACTGCTAGGCTACCTGCAGCCAAAAGCATGATTCCACTGGGGATCGAACCCAGGACCTTCTGCGTGTAAAGCAGACGTGATAACCACTACACTATGGAACCACATATTTATTACACCACCACGCTCAGTATCGAATCATATTACACATCCTTTATGCCTCAAAGCAGTACGCCAATTATCAATATGTGATATGGATTTTGTGGTTGTTTGGTGTGATGCTGATGTTGACTTGGTGATGTCTTGTTTGCAGGGGAAATTCTGAATAAGAGCAAAACAGTGCAACACTACAAACTACGAAGAGGAAGCTCAGTCAACCTTATTCATCGTTCCTGTGAAGAATAAGTCAACACATTACTTATTGTTACTGTATATGCTATCGTGGCTGAAGAAAGCAAAATGTATAACATTCATATTTATCTTTATGTTAACACTAAGTGAGATAAGATACACAACACTATTATTATCACTATTACTATTACATTATTTTATAGCGGCATCACTGAACAACCAGTATATAAGCTTCTACTTGATCATAACCAATGATGTATAATAGTGGGTCCCAACCAGGGGTAAACTGGTTTTGCATTAAACAACATTTTCAGCCATGACCTTGTCTGAAGGACAAATGGATAAACAGGTTAATGTCAAGCCCTGCATGGAACGTAGGCCTACATTAAACACCACACATTGGCTGCAACAGTAGGCTGAAAGATAGAACAGCATTCAAGCATTCAACTTTCACAGCATTCTAGTTTGTGCTCAGAAGACCTGAAAATTGCTCAGTGCTGAAAAAAACCATTACACACTACATACCATTACCACAGAGTTGTAACAAACACACAAACACAATATTTTGTGGCACTCTTTGCATGTCAATTTGCTTTTAAAAATAAAACGGTAAATTTGCTGACTTGGGACAATTGTAGGGTACTTATTCTAGAAGATTATCATTAGTCTAACTCGTATAAAGCTGGAAGGTAAATAAATGCAAAAAAAATCATTAAGATTTTAACTGCAAACTAGGCTAAAGTCAAACATTGGGCTTACGGGTCTACAATGGTCCCCTTGTTAGGTTCTAATTTTTCAGAGTAAATAACTCACGGACACCAGAGAAACTTAAACAAGTTTAATTATTCCCGAAGGGTCGTTACAGCTGCAATTCAGACAAAAACATGTTCTCACCATCACAAATACAGTGGGGAGAACAAGTATTTGGATACACTGCCGATTTTGCAGGTTTTCCTACTTACAAAGCAAGTAGAGGTCTGTAATTTTTATCATAGGTACACTTCAACTGTGAGAGACGGAATCTAAAAAAAATCCAGAAAATCACATTGTATGATTTTTAAGTAATTAATTTGCATTTTATTGCATGACATAAGTATTTGATCACCTACCAACCAGTAAGAATTCCAGCTCTCACAGACCTGTTAGTTTTTCTTTAAGAAGCCCTCCTGTTCTCCACTCATTACCTGTATTAACTGCACCTGTTTAAACTCGTTACCTGTATAAAAGACACCTGTCCACACACTCAATCAAACAGACTCCAACCTCTCCACAATGGCCAAGACCAGAGAGCTGTGTAAAGATATCAGGGAGAAAATTGTAGACCTGCACAAGGCTGGGATGGGCTACAGGACAATAGGTAAGCAGCTTGGTGAGAAGGCAACAACTGTTGGTGCAATTATTAGAAAATGGAAGAAGTTCAAGATGACTGTCAATCACCCTCGGTCTGGGGCTCCATGCAAGATCTCACCTTGTGGGGCATCAATGATCATGAGGAAGGTGAGGGATCAGCCCAGAACTACACGGCAGGACCTGGTCAATGACCTGAAGAGAGTTGGGACCACAGTCTCAAAGAACCATTAGTAACACATACCAAATCAGAAACATATGGCCTCTGTTCTATGATCACACCATACACTATTTTATTTCCATCTCACATCACACAACAAAATGACATTCCAACTGAATCTGCTGTCTTGTTCCATGTCAGCTAGAGCAGCCTTTTGTTTCTCCACCACTTTCTCCTGATAGTTCCTAAGAGAGTGATAGCACAAGACTTGGAAAGCAACAAAAATACTTAAAACATATGTTTTTTTATGCATTAATAATATGTATGCACAGTTATAATATAATAATATGCACAATTATATATGCATGACAACCAAAAGTTTGAAAACATGACAATTCCCACTCTCTCTTAGCTTGACTATGTCGTCAGGATACTTTTCTGCTGAGGTTGGCAATAATGAAAGCTCTAAAAAAGCTTACTCATGCTTCCGCCCAGTCTTCCCCTCCAGACTACATGATCCAAGAGGTGTTCTCAAGCCATGGCATTCTCACTTTGCTCCCCATCGTCTTCCTCCATAGCCACCCGATATATAAGTGCGGTAGCCTTAATCATTTTTACCTCATCTTGAGGTAACTCAAAAACTGTGTATTTGTTTTAACATCAATGCCCTCAGCACATGATACCAAAGTAACCCCTGCTATGACTAACACTGCTCCTGACACACATCTTACAATACCCCTCATTTGCACTGTAGTCCAGTTCCATGCTGTCTATATAGCATCCTGCACTACTAGTACTGCTCTTTCTGATACTGTCTCTACAGTGACTGCCGTCAGATTAGCTATCACTTGGAGTCCATCTCTTGAATTCCTATTATTTTTGTGGTTTACGGATAGGTCTAGGACTGAACTTTTCAGATACTCCCTACCTGTTTCCCAGTTCATACCCTGGTCCCTAGCCACCAACATCTCCTATGTTCTGCTGCAGTTGGTACCTGTGATAATACTTTTCCATGCTCAAGTTAGGTACACATCTCTCATCCCAAGGCCAATCTACCCCCCACCCATTTGTGAACACCCTTGTTACGGTGTAGACTTTGGGCCCCAACAGTTGACGAGCAGCCACATTCTGACACTTTCTGTTTACCAACACTCAGTCCCAATCTTCTGGGAGGTATGTCAAGTGTTTTTTTTGGTAACCTTTATTTAACTAGGCAAGTTTAGAACAAATTCTTGTTTTCAATGAAGGCCTAGGAACAGTGGGTTAACTGCCTTGTTCAGACAGATTTTTACTTCGTCAGCTCGGGGATTCAATCTTGCAACCTTTCGGTTACTAGTCCAACGCTCTAACCCCTAGGCTACATGCCACCCATGTCAAGTGTTTAATAGCTGTCAGAAATGGTGGAGAGATTAGTGGAGTTGGAAGAGTATCCAACCGTACAAAACTCTGAGTCACATGTTTCATCATCACACTCTGCAGGAGATGTGATGCTATTATTACAGCAAACTGTAATTCTGGTGATATGGCCTCCCCTTTACAGGGATCAGTTGCTATTCTTTCAAGTGTTATGCCTTCTGTGACAAATGCATTACTGAAAGTTGACAACAGTGTCTGAAATTACAACACTATCTCTACTACTTTCACCATGATCTGGGTATGTGTAAAGTTAAATTAATCTTCGTAATAGTCCCTATATTGAACACAACTAGCTGTCCTCCCTTTTCTATGAGCTATTTCCTGTAACAATATACATAGAGTGGTATCGTTCCCAGGAGACTCTAGTACCCACTTCTTTAGCTTACTAGCCAGACAAACTTCCGCCCCAGTTATATTCCATTCTGCTCTTCCAATTCCTTGTAACGTTAACGCCTTGGTTTTTGGGACTGTATAGAATGCACTGATATCGTTTTTTCCCAGAATCCGTAGGACTGACCTTTGACCCCTCCACCATACCATCTACATTGATGGATGTCTGTCTCTGTAACTAGTTCAGCCCCTAAATGTGTCTGTAAGTATGCCTTCATCTGCCCATATGCATCTTCTTCCCCCTGTCACTTGACAGTAAGAATAGTTTGGTTCCCATGTTCCCCGCCTTAGGAGGTTGTCCAGAGTACGATTACCCCAACAAGCTATCTTTCCCCAGGTTCGTGGTCTACTGGTGTCCAAAACTTTCCCTGACCACTTCACTCTCCTAGTTGTTGTACTAAAGGGCATTACTGGTGAATACAACCTCCTTTTACGAGATAGCACTTCCCCACAAAATCCTTTGTTGCTCCATCGTCAGCACTGGTTGTGTCCACGCTGTCGACCTCCTGAAATATTTTAAGTTCTGGAAACATTAATCTGAAAGTTATGGACTGAGCTTTAGCTGATCTTGAAACCTGGCACATGACATCTATCTGTGGCAACAGAGAAAATCTAGTTTTGTTCTGTAAACTCTCAGTATTATTACATTCCTTCCACACTCCTGTCTGTAATAAAACCAAACCTTGTTTAGAACAACCTATGTCCAATGTGCTAGTTCTGTTATCAAGTGGCTCCACCCATATCACCATACCTTTGTGATTAGTGACCTGTCTAGTATTCCAAGCTAATAGTCAATCTATCGTCTTTACATGGTTCATTAACCATCAAGCAACTGACACTAAAACTGTGGAGGTTAAAACAGCTCCCAGACCCAACCCAACAGCTTGCCTACAGTGAACTCTACTCTTCCTCTCTCTCTTTAGCTCCGCTTCAACTCTTATGGCGACATCTAGCTCACCCATTATGCTGCGGGATCTCGCTTCACGTGAGAAGTGTGAACCCACCGAGGAAAGGCTGTGGTCTTTATCGCTGCGGGTGCAGTAAGTAGTTAGGTGTGTGGTACTGACCAACGCTGTCCCAACACCCCCGCCTGTTGGATCTTGATGTACAATCGATCTCCAGGAGTCAACCCGTACTCTCGGTTATCTCCTGGCACCTGTTCCTTGTGTGCTGCTTTCACCTGGGAATATACATACTGCAACACATGGGTCATTTTCTGACAATATGACAACATAGGTTCTTCCATTATTGCCAAATCACTCATTTGTGGTATGTGAATAACAGCCCCTGGTACCCTCATCGGTCTGCCAGTCACCACCTCCTGTAAGCGTGAGTCCGGTAGTGGCCTTAGTTGATGCCCTCTTTGACATCAGTACAATGGGTAAATTCGTAACCCAGTCTTTCCCTTCAGTGCCTAAAGTCTTGGCGAATTTCTCCTTAATTGACCAATTTTGACGCTCCGTAAACCCTGCTGCTTGCGGCCTATATGGACAATGAAAAGCACAGGAGACTCCCAAAGCCTTACATACTGCTTGTAGCACTTTAGAAGTGAAATGCGTTCCATGATCGGATTCTATTGTCCGAAATGAGCCCCATCTCAGTATCACTTCCCTTAACTTCTCTGGGATATGTGGGATGCTAGCCAGCCAGTGAAATTACAGAGCACCAAATTCAAACAACAGAAATCTCATAATTAAAATTCCTCAAACATGCAAGTATTATACACCTTTTTAAAGATAAATGTCTTGTTAATCCAGCCACATTGTCTGATTTCAAAAAGGCTTTACAGTGAAAGCACACCTTGCGATTATGTTAGGTCAGCGCCTATCCAATACCACAGAAAAACATACAGCCATTTTCCAAAGAAGGAGAGGTGTCACAAAAGACAGAAATAGAGCCACATCAAATTACAAAAATACTCATCATAAACATTAATCTAAGATACAAGCGTTATACATACGATTACAGATAAACTTCTCCTTAACCTATCTGGGATATTGGGACGCTAGCGTCCCACCTGGCCAAAAGCCAGGGAAAATGCAGAGTGCCAAATTCAAATAAATTACTATAAAAATCAAGCTTTAATTAAATCACACATGCAAGATAGCAAATTAAAGCTACACTTGTTGTGAATCCAGCCATGTCAGATTTCAAAAAGGCTTTTCGGCGAAAGCAAACGATGCTATTATTTGAGGATAGCACCTCCGTAAACAAAGAGAGTAACCATATTTCAACCCTGCAGGCGCGACAAAATGCAGAAATAAAAATATAATTCATGCCTTACCTTTGACAAGCTTCTTTTGTTGGCATTCCAATATGTCCCATAAACATCACAAATGGTCCTATTGTTCAATTAATTCAATCGATATATATCTAAATGTCCATTTATTTGGCGCGTTTGATCCAGAAAAACACCGGTTCCAACTTGCTCAACGTGACTACAAAATATCTCAAAAGTTACCTGTGAACTTTGCCAAAACATTTCAAACTACTTTTGTAATACAACTTTAGGTATTTTCTTTTGTAAATAATCAATAAAATTGAAGACTGGATGATCTGTGTTCAATACAGGAGGAAAACAAACTGTAGCTAGCTTTCTGGTTTTGCGCCTCTATCTAACAGTACACTTCAAGTGACCCTCGTTCAAGATTGCCGTACTTCTTCATTACACAAAGGAAAAACCTCAACCAATTTCTAAAGACTGTTGACACCCAGTGGAAGCGATAGGAACTGCAAGAAGGTCCCTTAGAAATCTGGATTCCCAATGAAAACCCATTGAAAAGAGAGTGACTTCAAAAAACAAAATCCTCAGGGTTTCGCCTGCTAAATAAGTTATACTCACAGACATGATTCAAACAGTTTTAGAAACGTCAGACTGTTTTCTATCCAAATCTAATAAAACTAATAATATGCATATCTTATCTTCTGGGGATGAGTAGCAGGCAGTTGAATTTGGGCATCAGAATTGAATAAGGACAAGCGTAGTTGCGTCCCTGATGTGTCTGACTTGTAGCCTGTGGAAAGACCCGATCCAAATCAAATCAAATGTATTTATATAGCCCTTCGTACATCAGCTGATATCTGAAAGTGCTGTACAGAAACCCAGCCTAAAACCCCAAACAGCAAGCAATGCAGGTGTAGAAGCACGGTGGCTAGGAAAAACTCCCTAGAAAGGCCAAAACCTAGGAAGAAACCTAGAGAGGAACCAGTTATACCCATGTGGGTGATTGAAAGATGAACTGTTTTGCCAGTAGTCGTGGTAATACAATGAATGTTTAGATGCGATCACCATATAAATTAAACAATGAAAAAGCCTGTAAGGAGGAGAGATGACTAGAAACGATTCGGTTGGCCGTTTTATGTGTGGATTAATTGTCGGAGTAGAGGTCCTTGTGCATTTCAGGTAAAATAACAACTCAATGTTTATATCCCAGGACAAATTAGCTAGCAACAGCAAGCTAGCTAAATAGGACAAAGTAACGTTAGCTAGTGTTAGGGTTGCGTCAATTCGAATCTGGTATCAGGATAAATATGACAATGAGTCACCGATTGTGTACTATGTATTTTTTATTAGCTAAGCAATAAGTGGTAAATGCAATTTTAGTATTTACGGGCTCTGTATCCCACCTCGCAGGGCAAACAAAGAACTGACTTATTCCTGACAAAGATATTATAAATATACTCTGACAGAGGTAGTTCCTGCTTCCGAGCCGGCCTGTCAGAGTAGAGACTGGGCGTGGTTTAGACTCACCCAGCCTATTGTTGATTGTTGGCGCAGAGGCTGGTCCCATTCCTCTAAGCGCTTCAGCGGTCAGTCGTTGTAGCTGTGTAGAATATACAGTTATCAGGCACCTGGCTCCTGTTATCTAACAAAAGACTGTTTGTTCTCGCAACACTACGTTCTGAATGTGCCCCCCCCCAACTCATTGCACAGTTCCTGTCTTCATGTTATTCTGTATTTTTCCATCACGAGAAAGGCACATGGCCCTGAAACTGTTAACAATGTTTCAAGACAGAAAAGTTGCATAACACATACATCCACTCAAGCCAACAGCAGATAATATTCAATCACATATATGGTAATGGGCTATAGTGCATAACACAGAATCCTCATACTAGCAAGTGCACGATAGCAGCCGGTTTGGGTTCTGTGTAATGCTATCCTAAAAGCATGCTATACTTTTCTTCTGAAAGAGTACATTTTCTTCACTTCATGCTTCTTTAGACCTGTCTAAAATAAATAATGGATTTATTGTGAAGGTGTAGGACATGTTACATGGATGTATTTATTCAACTTTTTAAAATGGCTTGTAGGCTATGTGTGGGAGCCAGGAGATGCTAAATGTGTTTGTTAATTACGGTCAATTACCGTGAGACCGACAGTTATTTGCTTGACAATCACCGGCTGATGAAATTTCGTGACCACCACAGCCCTAGTTGAGTCCCTGACCGAGTTCACTTGTTTGATCTCCAGATACAAAGTGAAAGTAAACTATACTGTAAACTGAAAGAGGGGAAGGGCTCAACTATATAATAGGTAGAGGCAGCACACGACACTCGACTCAGAAGAAGCTATAGACCGACAAACTTACATTTACAAGATGGGAGCAATCTACAGTTATTTCTTCCCAGAGGTAAGTAAGTAACTTACATTTCACTATTCTTACCTTGTTTATTCTGCTCTTAGATCATTTCTGGAGTGAACTAGGCTGTAGGATTGAATCTGCAAATGCATAAAGATTTACATTGAAATGAATGATTTGTTGCTTTTCATGAAGAGATACATGATCAGGAATTATGACTAACTTGTCACCAATTAGTGAAGTAACTATTGTCTGTTTTGTCCCAGTATTCAGAGGAAACCACAGTTGTCCCTCGAAGTGAGATCACTCAGGACACATTGGTTACGGACAGGTGAGCCTAGTCTCTCTCTCTCTAGTCAATCAAATGACTCTACAGTACATATGGTTACCTTGCCTAAACCCCAAAGTATAAGTGCCCTTGTCTGTCTGTCTAGCTTTAATTGTCACAACAATTAAACTTCCCTTATCTCCACCCAGGTCACCATGGCAACAATGTGATAAGGCAAAGACAGGTGATTTCGATGTTGAACCTCAGTCCGAGTGTTCAGACAGCGAGGCGGGACAATCCAATCAAAACACAAAGTCTGCAACACAGGTTACAAACAGGTGAGGGCAATCATTAATATCCGAGACCGAGAGACTGAAAAACAGCTTCTATCTCAAGGCCATCAGACTGTTAAACAGCCATCACCGACATGGAGAGGCTGCTGCCAACATACAGACTCAAATCTCTGGCCACTTAAATAAATGGACTTAAGAAAGGTATCATTAGTCACTTTAAATAGCGCCTCTTTAATAATGTTTACATATTCTACATTACTCATCTCATATGTATATACTGTTCTATACCATCTACTGCATCTTGCCTATGCCGCATGCCATTGCTCATCTATCTATATATATATTTATCCCTTTACAAGGTAGTGTGTATAAGGTAGTTGTTGTGAAATTGTTTGATTACTTGTTAGATATTACTGCATAGTCGGAACTAGAAGCATAAGCATTTCGCTACACTCGCATTAACATCTACTAACCATGTGTATGTGACCAATAAAATTAGATTAGATTTGACCTGCATGTGACTGAAATACTCTGGTTTAAGCCTTATAGACTCTTTTACTTTCACTTTGAACATTGGTTTCTGTTGTCATGCAAATTCAGTACTGAGACAGACTTGGTCTTAGTCATTTCTTCAAACAATCATCTTTATTTAATATTGATTAATTATTGCAATAATGAGACCGTCAGCCCACAAGTCTTGACTGACTGTTAGGCTGAGAGTTTAGCCTTTACAGACGATGCACAGTTTTTATGTAGCTGATACCAAGATTGCTTAGTCAGTCACTTCTAACCTTCCCATAAGCCACCTTGGTTATCTACACAGGATGGTATTTTACTTAGTTTCCCAGATGCTAAGAAGATGAGACAATGAGGCATTGTTCTTAACTCTTCCAGGCTCTCTCTATCTCGAGTCACGCACACCACATCATGTCTATAGAATGCTAGCTTTTAGGTTTTTATCACCAACACAAGTCAATTGTCAGCTTCAAGCTCTCTCTAGTAGAACCCATGTCCTCAACACCCAGACTAGCTGCTGGGTGGTAGAGTGGAGACCATAAAACACAGCATTAGCAGGACAGAAATATCTTTCTGTTCGTTAAGTAAATCATTTTTACATATCCAACAAATAAGGTGAATACATCATTTTTCCCTCACACTGTCCACCCAGGTCACCAGGGCCACGAGGTGATAAGACTAACACAGGGAATATCATGGGGGGATCCCCAAGTGCCTTTGGTGTAAGTATCTCTAACTTTTACTTGACTGAAACAAAGACCAACTCATGGAAATGGTGTTGATGGGAGTGGGGTTTTCCCCCCTGACCAAAGTAGCTGGTTGGATAAATATTTGTACAAAAAACGTTGTTATGGTTTTATTATTTTTATATTACTAAACAGCAGGTGGCTATCCCCAAATTATATGAACCTTTTACCTTTTAAAAATGAATCAGTCCTAAAAAAAAATTCTGGTTATTAAATATTCACGTATGCCCTTTTCATTTAGGCTCATGATAACATTGAGGATGTGGACAAGTTCAATGTCTATGTGAAATGTGCAGGAAAGACCCTGGATATGGAGGTGTTCCCTCTGGAGAAAATCACAGTTCTGCTGGAAAATGGATGTCAAAAGGCAGGGAAGAACCCCTGCACAATGCAGCTTGTTTACAATGGTATTTATCTTTTAACATTAAGATTACTTTATTCTGCAATTTCACACAAGGGCCAACCAACGAAATCTGACTTCCACATGAATCCAACCCCTCTGAAAGACACACATCAATACACAGGTTGGAGCAGGGGGCTGCCACACTGGGTGCCAGTGGAGCAGTTGTTGTGGGGGGTAAAGTGCATTGCTCAAGTGCAGAAAGCAGGCAATGGAATCTAGGATTTGATACCACACTAACTAAAATGTTTTTGTGGAAACTCATTGCCTAGACCCATTCAATTAACCTAACACAAAATAATTGATGTGTTCAATATTTACAGTAATGAGGTGACATCACCACCCATTTGGTTATCTTATTAAGTTGTAAATACTTAACTGTTTCGTGTTTCATGAACTTGATACTAAATCGCATTATGTATTCTGAACTATAACGATTGAAGTTACTTGAACATGAATTTAGTTCTAGGGAACCTCAGAATTTAGGGTCCACTTTACGCGAAGAGAACAGGCTACTCAGGCCAATGGTGCTCATTTAATGTTCATCAAAGCTAAATCAATGTCTGCAAGATCACATCATGATAGTATTCTACATTAAATAACAGAATATATACTGAACAAAAATATAAATGCAACATGTAGTGTTGGTCCCATGTTTCATGAGCTGAAATAAGATCCCAGAAATGTTCCAGATGCACAAAAAGCTTATTTCTCTCAAATTTTGTGCACATCCCTTTCAGTGGGCATTTCTTCTTTGCCAAGATAATCCTTCCACCTGACAGGTGTGGCTTATCAAGAAGCTGATGAAAACAGCATGATCATTACATAGGTGCACGTTGTGCTGGAGACAATAAAATGTCACTCTAAAATGTGCAGTTTGTCACACAACACATTGTCACAGATGTCTCAAGTTTTGGGGGAGCGCACAATTGGCATGATGTTGCCAGATAATTGACTTAATTTCTCTAACTTAAGCGGCCTCCAACGTCGTTTTAGAGAATTTGGCAGTACGTCCAACCGGCCTCGCAACTCCAGACCACGTACGTGTATGGCGTCGTGTGGACGATGGGTTTGCTGATGCCAATGTTGTGAACAGATTGCCCTATAGTGGTAGTGGGGTTATAATATGGGCAGGCATAAGCTAGGGACAATGAACACAATTGTATTTTATCGATGGCAATTTGAGTGCACAGAGATACTGTGATGAGATCCTGAGGCCCATTTTGATGCCTTTTTTTAATAGGTATCCATTTTTCATTTTTTATTTGAGTAAATACCTTACCCCTTATTTTTCTTAAATCTGCATTGTTGGTTAAGGGCTTGTACGTAAGCATTTCACTGTAAGGTCTGTTGTATTCGGCGCATGTGAACAATAACATTTGATTTGATTATGGCCTAATTTATTTATTTACATTCCTGTCACTCAGTAAAATCTTGGAAATTGTTGCATGTTTATATTTTTGTTCAGTATAATAGCATGGTATAACCTTACTCTACGACAAAAACAGCATTGCATTCAATCGTGAATGATAATTCAAGTTTTACCGGTGAAACACCCATCCAGCATCTGCATACCAACCATTTGATCTCAATCAGTTTCATGGGGATATGCATTTAGATTTTCTTGAGTTATACAGTGTTGTTTAGAAGTAGCCTACAGTGTTGTTTAGAAGTAGCCTACAGTGTTGATTAGAAGTGGTCTAGTATTGTTTAGAAGTAGCCTACAGTGTTGTTGAGAAGTAGCTTACTGTGCTGCTTAGAATTTTTTTGCAAATGGTGTTAAACTGCAGCATAGCCTCTGTGTATTTTGCCCAGCGGCGCACAATGTTGAGTTATGACCACATAAGAGAAAAATGCAGTGTTTTTTGTCTTACAGTAAAGTTAAACTATGTCATTATATTCACTTCTGTTACGTAGAAAACTACTATTATGTGATCTTGCAGACAGATTTTTTACAAAATAAGTGTTGCCAGCTCACTTACATGCTGACCACACTGCTCACGACGCAAAATACATGTACACATACATGTTATTCAACCATTGCACCCACATTGTGCGCTAACGATCGTCTGCATTGCCAAGCCCTAAAATAGAAGTTGCTTCTATTTGTGGTGCAGAACGCGCTGCAAGTCCTGCCTCTCCCATTTTCTCAATGGCCTTTGGAAGCATATAACCCACGTGCCAGCTCCTCATTGGTTATACCCACGTGGGTGATTAAAAGATGAACTGAGGTCGGTCGGTTGTGGTAATACACCATATTATGAAAGTTAGATGCCAATCGCCATATAAAGTCCAAAGATGAAAAGGCCTGGAAGGAGAAGAGATGAATATATTTGGTTGAGCATTTGTGTGGATTAATTGTCAGAGTAGAGGACCTTGTGCATTTCTTGTAAAATAACAACTCAACGTTTATATCCTTGGACAAATTAGCTAGCAACCGCAAGCAGGCTAGCTAAATAGGCAAATTAGCTGGGAACTGCAAACTAGCAAACAAAATCTTCCGCGCACACGTGTGTCTGGTTTGGGCATGGTGTTAGACAGATATTTCCTGTCAGATCCCAGATAAAAACTGGCAACCCTCAGGTTGTTGGCTCACCTCTATAACTGCTAGGCTACTGCCGCCAAAAGCATGGTTCTACTGGGGCTCGAACCCAGGACCTTCTGCGTGTAAAGCAGACGTGATAACCACTACACTATGGAACCACATAGATTTAACCCCACCATGCACAGTATTGAATCATATTACACATCCTTTATGCTTCAAAACAGTGCACCGATTATCTTAATGTGATATCGATTTTGTTGTTGTTTGATGTGATGCTAATGTTGACTTGGTGATGTCTTGTCTGCAGGGGAAATTCTGAATAAGAGCAAAACAGTGCAACACTACAAACTACGAAGAGGAAGCTCAGTCAACCTTATTCGTCGTGCCTGTGAAGAATAAGTCAACGCGTAACTTATTGTTACTGTATATGCTATCATGGCTGAAGAAAGCAGAATATATAACATTCATATTTATCTTTATGTCAACATTAAGTGAGATAAGATACACGACACCATCATTATTTTATAGCGGCATCACTGAACAACCAGTATATAAGCTTCTACTTGATCATAACCAATGATGTATAATAGTGGGTCCCAACCAGGGGTAAACTGGTTTTGCATTAAACAACATTTTCAGCCATGACCTTGTCTGAAGGACAAATGGATAAACAGGTTAATGTCAAGCCCTGCATGGAACGTAGGCCTACATTAAACACCACACATTGGCTGCAACAGTAGGCTGAAAGATAGAACAGCTATTTTCCATGTTAAAATGTTATGGATGCATTTTCTCCATTGTTTTTGATGGTAGGCCACTCTGGTAGGCCTACATTATGGTCAAATAGCCACTGTTAAAAACAAGATAAAGTGGGTACAGCCTCAGTGTTCACAGTAAATGCACACCAGAAGTTTGCACAGAACTTTCACAGCATTCAAGTTTGCGCTCAGCAGACCTGAAAACTGCTCAGTGCTGAAAAAACACATTAAACACTACACGCCATTACCACAGAGTTGTAACAAACACACAAATAACTGTCAATTTGCTTTTAAAAATAAAATGTGTATATATGCTGACTTGGGACAATTGTAGGGTACTTATTCTACAAGATTATCATTAGTCTAACTCGTATAAAGCTGGAAGGTAAATAAAAGCAAAAAAACATTCAGATTCTAACTGAAAACTAGGCTATAGTCAAACGTTGGGCTTATGGTTCAGACTTCCAATGTCCACTAAAACCTGTGCAGCGAAACTGTGAAATGTACTTCATAATTAATCAGCTAAAATCTATGACCTAGGGCAAATTATATTTCTTACCTCACAAATTACTATGGGGATAGTAGATTGATATAGGCTAGTGCTTTTGCTGTTCGTTAGGCCTACTCATCTTGTTGGCTGACGAAAAGTAATTGTGGACAGTTCTTTCAATATCTTCAATATGCACCTCGGAATTGGATATGGACAAGCGTAGTTGCGTCCCTGATGTGTCTGACTTGTAGCCTGTGGAAAGACCCTGGATATGGAGGTGTTCCCTCTGGAGAAAATCACAGTTCTGCTGGAAAATGGATGTCAAAACGCAGGGAAGAACCCCTGCACAATGCAGCTTGTTTACAATGGTATTTATCTTTTAACAATAAGATTACTTTATTTGGCAATTTCACACAAGGGCCAATCAATATCTGACTTCCACATGAATCCAACCCCTCTGAAAGACACACATCAATACACAGGTTGGCGAGGTTGGAGCAGGGGGCTGCCACACTGGGTGTCAGTGGAGCAGTAAAGTGCATTGCTCAAGTGCAGAAAGCAGGCAATGAAATCTAGGATTTGATACCACACTAACTAAAATGTTTTTGTGGAAACTTGTTGCCTGTTCTGTGTAACTTAAAGGTCCAATGTGCAGAAATCGCTCCCCCATTTCCTGTTTGCTAAAATTCTAATAATTTGCCTAATTACAGTTTGAGACAAAATAAGCACTCAGAGTGTAGAGAATCATTGTACCATCTAAACCGATGTGAAATATGTTATCAATTACAAAAAAATATAGTATTTTCAGCTGTTTTAAGGTGGTGTACAAAACCGAAAGTAAAAGACGCAAAAACCTTAGAACGGAAGCATAGAAATAGAGCACAAACAGATCTACAGCTTCTTAGACTTGCTTTCAATGAGAATGACAGATTTATAAATCCCATTTCTATGTGAATTTGGTCAAGTCGCCCAAAAAGGTACATATTGCAGCTTTAAGGGTTTTGTGTTTTATGACATTTTTGACCCCACATTGCATTAAATATTCTGAACTATAACGACTGAAGTTACTTGAACATTGAGGCGGCAGGTAGCCTAGTGGTTAGAGAGTGTTGGGCCAGATTGAATTCCTGACAAGTTAAAAATCTGTCATTCTGCCCCTGAACAAAGCAGTTAACCCACTGCTCCTAGGCAGTCATTGTAAATAAGAATTTGTTCCTAACTGACATGCATAAAAAAATATTTTGTTCTTGGGAGCATAGAAATGTAGGATCCCTTCTAGTTAAATTATTAACCGTCATTAGGAAAAAAATTCAAGTGTAAGTAGTTCTGATTAGTGATTTTGCATGGCCATGTCTTAATGTTTAACACTGAGTTACTATTCTAGGAGTCTTTAGTTCACCGGGCTAAAGATCATGAAGCTTCTGCGCATGTGCGGATCATGTTCTGCACATGTCTATATTTTAGGGCTGACCACATGTAGTCAACTGTTCGATTGTTTGGTCATAGGCTGTTGGTCAACCAAGATTTTTTTAAAGGAGCAGTGGCAAATATATTTCAAAAAGTATTATGGCACACGAGACACCTGTCTGATTCACACCTGTCTGATTCACACCTGTCTGATTCACACCTGTCTGATTCACACCTGTCTGATTCACACCTGTCTGATTCACACCTGTCTGATTCACACCTGTCTGATTCACACCTGTCTGAGTACACTAATCCACTGCTGCGGCCGTGGGGATGGCACACTTGCCTTTTGTTTGGAGAGCTCCTGTCAATCTTGAGTAAGGACATGCACCTAATTACGCATAGAAGTAGGACTAGTCTACCTGGTCTGTGCGCAAACATAGGCCTATAAATGTGCCCATTTGGGGATCTGATACGATTTCTGATTGTCATAACTCACAATCACTGTAGGGCTTCTCAAAGTACTTTTTTCTTCGCCTGAAACAGCAAGTAAACAAAGTCTGTTTTTACATCCATTGAGAATTAAATAGTTCCTCAGCATAGCCTATTTGAAAAACTTTCCAGCTCTCTCCCTTTTGATTGCCACTCAGCATGAAAGGGGATAAATACTCAATAATCTGATCCGGTGGAAACTTCATAAAACAGGTCAACTTCTTATCCCTTGCGCAAAATAGCCTAAAGCTGTCACGCCCTGGTCTTAGTATTTTGTGTTTATATATTTATTTGGTCAGGCCAGGGTGTGACATGGGTTTATTTTGTGTTGTGTTTTTGTATTGGGGTTTTAGTAGGTATTGGGATTGTGGCTGAGTAGGGGTGTCTAGCATAGTCTATGGCTGAATCAGGTAATTCTCGTTGTCTCTGATTGGGAACCATATTTAGGTAGCCTGGGTTTCACTGTGTGTTTGTGGGTGATTGTTCATGTCTCTGTGTGTGTTAGCACAAGAGAGACTGTTTAGGTTTTCACGTTACGTTTGTTGTTTTGTTCGTTTTTTCTTCATCATTAAATATGTATCTAACTTACCACGCTGCATTTTGGTCCGACTCTCTTTCAACGGAAGAAAGCCGTAACAAAAGCAATGTCTGTCCAGAGCTCACTGGCACTGGAATCTGAGGGCCCAGAATATTTTCTACAATGTTGCAAGTTTGCACCAGACCAAGTAACAAGTGCTACAATAGTTGATGCAATGTATCAAGCTTCTTGCAGACAGGCCAAGCGCAGCCAATGTGATTTATAAGATATTTATTTTTAATAAGGATATTTTCTACCTTCAGGCCACAATGTTTTGATTTGTTGCCTTTATCTATTTTTACATAGTTAGGCAATGGAAGTTAGTTTTTAGGTTTGTATAATTTTCATTTGCATAGAATTTTGATTAACCACATTACAATTTTTTTTAAATATTAATTATATTAAACGGTTTCACAAAAATGTGCATATGAAAACCATAACTGGTATGTAGAGGGGTAGAAATTGTAAGATAAATTGGCATTCTATTTAAGGTTGCCGACTCCTTGTGTAGCCTATTACCGGAAATTTCAGGAGAGAAATGGCAGAATCAGCGAAAGCGGGAGTTGGGTCAGGTGAAGTTTTTTTTCTCTTCTGTTATCTATAGATCTCTGGCGCCCTCTTGAGGCATTTGTCTTATCTCATCAAAATATAAGCTTTTAAACATCAAACAAGTTCAATGCATATAGATGATTTTATGAAAACACATAGGGTGTGTCTATATCTAGTGGTTAGAGCGTTGGGCCAGTGACCGAAAGGTTACTGGATTGAATCCCTGAGCTGACAAGGTAAAAATATGTTGTTCTGCCCCTGAGCAAGGCAGTTAACCCACTGTTCCCTGGGTGCTGACGATGTGGAAGTTGATTATGGCAGGGGTTGGGTTAAATGCGGAAGACACATTTCAGTTGAATGCATTCAGTTGTACAACTGACCAAGTATCTCCCTATATGGAAAATATACTTTTAAAAATGTTGAGTCCATGCCCTGAATAATCGAGGCTGTTCCGTAGGCAAAATGGGGTGGGTGGTGGGGGGTTGCAACTCATTATTAGGTTTCCTAATGTTTGGTATACTCCGTGTAAATGTATATTGTGTATGTAGGCACCGGAGCTGAGCCATAAGTGAAACTGGGTATCTACCACCCCCCTATCAGATAAGGGGGGAAACGTTTGCTTTTTGTCCGCACACTTTGGATCGGAAATCACCATCACCCACTAAGTAATTTTGGCAATTCAAAGTGTTTGAGCGAGTAATATATCAATATTTATCTTTAAAAATGTGTTATGACATAGCCAATGAATATATAGCTCAACTTTGGATTTCAACCCTGTTTCAAAATCGAAAGGTTTAGACAGTTTGGGAGTTTTTACCGAGTGAACTTTTCTTTTCCTCCCACTTTGTCAATATAAAAAAATATGCATATACACCGATTGTTTAAAGCAAACTACCTAAATTATTGCTACTGGGGAATCTGAACAATCGATATGAACGATCAGCAGGTAGGCTATATAGCAGGGATGTGACAAATGGATATAAACAGACATGTTTTGTATCATTTTTTCATTAATACGATAAGAAAAATATCTTACAATTCCACATCAATTCACAATGCAGAATAATTATCCTATTACGTATGTATAACTCCTAGGGCCGGGCAGTTAAATTATATCTTACGCACGCCTTTACAGACATAAAACGCAGCTACAGTAACAAGTCAATAGCGACAATTTGTAACTTTTCAGACCATTAAAAAAAGTGACAGTAGAATTATGCTTTTTCCCTGACAACAATAAACATCGCTGAATGATGTGCTGCTGTGTTAATTTGTATGCTTTTTTTATGGTATGGTAGCTAGATGCGTTTTATTTATACTAAATGTCTTGGTAAGTCATGGTTTTTAACTAACTTTAAAGTACTTTAAGAGATATGCGCGCAGGCAACAGGCAGGCAGGCTGCGCAGAGCAGCAACTCAAGAGTATTTTATTGGCAGTTCTGGTTGCCGAGTGATGGATGTTAGTCCTTTCTAGCGAGTTTTTCCTAGCCACCGCGCTTCTACATCTGCATTGCTTGCTGTTTGGGGTTTTAGGCTGGGTTTCTGTACAGCACTTTGCGACATCGGCTGATGTAAAAAGGCTTTATAAATCACTTTGATTGATTGAACAGACCGAAGACTGAACACACACTTGAATCATTAGCAAAGAGACAGAGCAGGCAGGCCAGCAGAGGGAGGGAGATGAGTGGCAGGCAAAAAGCGTGGGATTTGTGTCTCAGGCGGTTGCTTAGGCTTCTTTATACTGGTAAAACAATTTACAATTAGAGGTCGACCGATTATGATTTTTCAAAGCCGATACCATTATTAGAGGACCAAAAAAAGCCGATACCATTAATCGGCCGATTTTTATATATATATTTGTAATAATGACAATTACAACAATACTGAATGAACACTTACTTTAACTTAATATAATACATAAATAAAATCAATTTAGTCTCAGATAAATAATGAAACATGTTCAATTTGGTTTAAATAATGCAAAAACAAAGTGTTGGAGAGTAAAAGTACAATATGTGCAATGTAAAAAAAAAAACTTTAGGTTCCTTACTCAGAACATATGAAAGCTGGTGGTTCCTTTTAACATGAGTTTTCAATATTCCCAGGTAAGAAGTTTTAGGTTGTAGTTATTAAAGGACTATTTCTCTCTATACCATTTGCATTTCATATACCTTTGACTATTGGATGTTCTAATAGGTACTTTAGTATTGCCAGCCTAATATCAGGAGTTGATAGGCTTGAAGTCATAAACAGCACAATGCTTGAAGCACAGCGAAGAGCTGCTGGCAAATGCAGGAAAGTGCTGTTTGAATGAATGCTTACGAGCCTGCTGCTGCCTACCATCACTCAGTCAGACTGCTCTATCAAACCATAGACTTAATTTTAATATAATAAACACAGAAATATGAGCCTTAGGTCATTAATATGGTCAAATCCAGAAAGTATCAATTCGAAAACAAAACGTTTATTATTTCAGTGAAATATGGAACCGTTCCGTATTTTATCTAATGTGTGGCATCCTTAAGTCTAAATATTGCTGTTAAACCGCACAACCTTCAATGTTATGTCATAATTATGTACAATTCTGGCAAATTAATTACGGTCTTTGTTAGGAAGAAATGGTCTTCACACAGTTCGCAATGAGCCAGGTGGCCCAAACTGCTGCATGTACCTTGACTCTGCTTGCACAGAACGCAAGAGAAGTGACACAATTTCCCTAGTTAAAAGAAATTAATGTTAGCAGGCAATATTAACTAAATATGCAGGTTTAAAAATATATACTTGTGTATTGATTTTAAGAAAGGCATTGATGTTTATGGTTACACATTGGTGCAACGACAGTGCTTTTTTCGCGAATGCGCTTGTTAATTAAATCATCGCCCGTTTGGCAAAGTAGGATGTGATTCAATGCTAAATTAATTAACAGGCACCGCATTGATTATATGCAACGCAGGACAAGCTAGATAAACTAGTAATATCATCAAACATGTGTAGTTAACAAGTGATTATGTTAAGATTGATTATTTTTTATAAGATAAGTTTAATGCTAGCTAGCAACTTACCTTGGCTCCTTGCTGCACTCGCATAACAGGTAAAAACAATAACCTAACAACCTAACTAATAAAGCCTGATATTGAGCAAGCTATTTTACAAACATTTGAATGCTAAAGGTGACGCGCAGCCTACCTGCTGTTGGACAGGCGCGCAAATCAGTGCATTGTGCAGTTTGACTAGGCTACTGATATTGCCAGGGTTGTTTGGCATGAAAAATGGCTTGTTGATCAATGACTGTTACAGTTACATGTTTAGTTCGAGAAAAGATGAGGTATTTTCACAAGGTAACAAGAAAGTAATATGAGCAACAACAAAATTGTGAACCCGGCATTTCGGAACATTTGAATACATTTTCTGACTGATGCAAGCTATTGGATTGGTTTGGTCTCCTGCCACAAGATGCACTCACAACTTAAACATTTGGACCAGGGACTGATATGATCGGTTAATCTTTACATTCCTAACAGTGAATGATTTTTTAGAGCGGATTAAACTGCAGCAAAGCCTATGTATATTTGGCTTTTGGCTACATAAGAGAACAATGCAGTGGTGTTTTTTTTAATCTTACAGTAACGTTATAATATGACATTCAGTTCTGTTATGTATAATACTATTATTATGTGATTTACAGACAGATTTTTTTTTACACTGCAGCAGTACTCCGGTTGCCAGCTCACTTCCAGACAGATTTTTCCTGTCAGACACGAGATATATGACCTGGCAACCCTCCGGTTGCTGGCTCACCTCTCAAACCGCTAGGCAGCCTGCCGCAAAAAGAATGGTTCTACTGGGGCTCGAACCCAGGACCTTCTGCGTGTAAAGCAGACGTGATAATCCCTACACTATGGAACCACATGTATGGTACAGCCATGTATGCATTAATGAGTCAATTATACATTCACATTATACATACATTCAATTTGACTTTGTTTTACCAATCTAACTACATAACAACATAATGATAATAATTTATTTGAATGGTAAATATCTATGGATTATCTGGGTAAATCAAGATGTAGTTGAATTTGTTTTTACGGCCAGCATCCCGGAGTCGCCTCTTCACTGTTGACGTTCGAATTCGGTATAACAGACTCGTTAGAACTTTGACCACACGCCCTCTAGATGCACTACATGCCCTCTATCAAATCAAAACGGAATTTTTACTAAAAACAAAAGTTGAAAAAGCTAGACATTTATAGAATACCTAGTTTGATGTTTCTGTGACAAAGGATGAATTAGTTATTGATTTATACCACTTATACCAATTATAGATTTGATGTATTTCTATCAAATCAAAACTGGAATGTTTACTCAAAACAAAAGGTTGTAAAAGTATGCTAGACATTTATATAATAAATCATACATAGCTTGATGATTCTGTCATAAATAGTGAAAACGTTATTGATTTATATAGCTTTAAATGGCATTTTATAGATGTTATGCGTTTCTATTAAATCAGAACTGGAATGTTTACTCAAAGGTTGTAAAAGCAAACTAGATATTTATAGAATAAATCATACCTAGTTTGATGAATCTGTGACAAACGGTGAATTAGTTATTGATTTATACTTCTTTAAATGGCATCTTATAGATTTAATGTATTTCCATCAAATCAAAACTGGAATTTTTATTCAAAACAAAGGTAGTAAAAGTATGCTAGACATTTATAGAATAAACCATATCTATTTTTATGTTTCTGTGACAATCGATTAATTAGATAAGGATTTTACAATTTTAAATGGCTTTTGGTGATTGTCTGTTGATTGAATGTCTGTTGAATGTCTCTTGAATGTCCGATTGTGTGAGTATAAAACCAACTTTACTTCGGTGACAAAAAGCACATTAAAACACTAATGCAATTATGCTATACAATGGTTTGACTGTTTCTATTTCAATTTTTTTGTCTGCTATTTAAATATTTTTCACAATGGCTTCTGAACTTCATGTTACCTACCACACTTTGAAATGGCGAATGGAAAAGCCTGCGGCCTACTCATACATTTTAAGTGCGTCATAAGACACAAAATATATATTATTTGACCAGCACATGTTAACACGAATGCAATTATGTTTCTTGTTCAAAATGTGTCTGGGTTATTTATTTACTTTTGCCATATTTGCCAACTTCATCTAATTGTCATACCTTCTATGTAGATCTGAGGCCTACTCTTCAACAATTACTTCTCTCCAATTTATCTTGATAAGGGCGTTAATTGGACAATTTTCCTGTCCTGGGTGTCACTGAAAATGTATGGAGTAATTACGTGTCACCGAAAATGTATGGAGTAAAAAGTACAACATTTTCTTTAGGAATGTAGTAAAGTAATATTAACAGTTGTGAAAAATACAGTTAGAAAAGTTAAATACAAATACCCCAAAAAACACTTAGGTAGAAGTTTGAAGTAGATTTACTTAAGTACTTTACACCACTAGTAGTTCATTTACACAGTTTCTATGATATATGGTAGCTCTTGTATTCACGTAATTATCACGAATAAAGCCTTTACAAGATGAGTTTGTGGGAAATTGTAGCATTTTGATTAGGCTATTAAGTCCTATTCATTACAGGTAAATATCCGCAATAAAACTATTATTTAACCTATCCCACCTAAATTACAATTGTCCTTTTTCAACTAAATGTAGCCTATTATTACTTGAAATTAAATGCGCTTTATCTCATGATGATTGAAATTTCTGTTACATTTATTTAGCCAAATGACACCTGGCTGTCAGGTAAGTGCAGCTACAGCTTGTGTTTACATATTCCATTAGTTAACACTACACGTAATCCTAAATCTGATCCGCCGATGTCAAATATTGATCAGATTTCTGCAACTGATTTAACCATTCACATCATGTTTAATTTTGTAGGCTATTCATTGTGATTGGTCCCTGGGCCCATAGGATGTCATTTTGAAATATATTAAAGCCTCAACCTTTTTTCTATCTCTGACATCTGTTAAAGACCAAGAACAGAGACGCGTTGTTAAAAAATATATTATAATAATAACAATAATAATTATTAACTTCCGCTGTCCTCCAAAAGTAGCTGATTCTCCTCCTCACTTCAGCTACATTTAAAGTGGCCACAATGTGGCGACATCATAACATGAATGTATTTTAGTGGTGAGCGGAAGGAGAAAAACCCTGAAATGTACTCGACCCAACCGTCTGTGACATTTCTTACTGTAGATATGCCTTATGTGAGTTAAACATTTGATTGTTTACACGAACATAAACAACATTGCCAAACGCTGTAATTTAGATCCAGATATCTCCAGAATTGGATAGTAAATCACGTAACCAATGCGGAAGTTGGAGGTAGAATTTAATCCAACGAAAGGGGGAGTGGTTTCCACTAAATAACCCAGCCACAAAGTGATATTCCTCAGCCACAAACTCAAAATTGGTTACAAAAATTAGATTTTTGGTCTTATTTTAAAGTTAGACATACAATTAGCAGTGCGATTAAGGTTACGGTTATAATCAAAATCAGATTTTAAGAAGATAAATTCTAGAAATAGGCGAGTAACGACTTTGTGGCTGTGCTAACTAGTGATGACCAAGGGGGAGTGGATGCGTATCTACGGTGGGTGTTCATTCTACTGTTTATTCATTTTCTGTGGACCCATATTCCTTTGCCTATCCTTGATTTGGATACAACCGACAATAGGACACTACCTGGTTGCAGCGTGTGCATTTAGCCTCAATTGCAAGAAAGGTGAGTTCTTGGTGAGCGAAATAAGGTGAGAAATATTTCCATGCTGTTTGCTGCAGTTGCCGGAGCGTAAGCACAGTTTGAACTTTTTGTTATTGTACTGCGAGGGCAACGAGGCAGCAAGTATCGAGACAAGCAGGTTCAAACTCGTTACAGGACGTAGCCGTATATTCTCAGAATATTAGACTATAGGCTAAACTTAACCTCGCATTTCTGCTTTTACTGTTGCACTTAACTCAATTTACATTTAACATAATTTAGCAACGTAAATCTACCAAATGGATAAGGTAACTAGTAATGTTAGACTAATGTTAGCTAATTTCAAGTGAGAGAGTCTTAATAGAATCCACAGTAGAGTCACTGGTAGCATGAGTGATTTGTTCCTGCCCCCAGCTGAGACAGTTTATAGCCCAGAGCAGGATTCCCCAAACTCGGTTCTGGGACCTTCCAAGTGCATGTTTTGCCTTTGCACTACACAGCTGATTCAAATAATCAACGTGATGACGAGTTGGTTATTTGAATCAGCTGTGTAGTACTAGGGCCAAAAATCTACTTGAACCTACAGTAAGCTGTCTCGGTTGGCATATGGCACTCTTGGTGTCATGCTATGTCCACTGCAGAATGTGATATTGAGAGCAGCTTGCACTGTATCTCTCTCTCATTGTGATATTGGTTTGAATAGAATACATTATTAGTAGTTCATAGGATGAACTACAACACATTCACATTTTTACATAAATCTATAGGCTACTGTACAAGTGTTGTTTTTTTTCCTCAAAACCTTTACATCAGCCAAGCCCAAGCCCACATCCCTGTTCCTGGAGTGCCGCAGGTACTAATCCGGACGCTTATAAGAAATCCTGCTAAGCCCTCGGACGAACCATCAAACAGACAAAGCGTCAATACAGGACCAAGATCGAATCCTACTACACTGGCTCTGCTGCTCAGCGGACATGGCGGGGCTTGTAAACTTTCACTGATTACAAAAGGGAAACCCAGTCACGAGCTGTCCAGTGACGCAAGCCTATCAGACAAGCTAAATACCTTCTATGCTTGCTTTGAGTCAAGCAACACTGAACCATGACTGAGATCACCAAATGTTCCTGATGACTGTGTGATGACTCTATCCGTAGCCGATTTCAGTAAGACCTTTAAACAGGTGAATATTCGCAAGGCCGCAGGGCCAGACAGATTACCAGGATGCATCCTCAGAGTATGAGCTGACCAGCTGGCAAGCTGACATTTTCAACCTCTCCCTGACCCAGTCTCTAATACCTACATGTTTCAAGCAGACCACCATAGTCCCTGTGCCCAAGAATGCCAAGGTAACCTGTCTAAATGACTATTGCCCCGTAGCACGCACATCTGTAGCCATGAAATTCTTTGAAAGGCTGGTCATGGCTCACATCAACACCAATATCCCAGACAATCTGGACCCATTCCTTTACATTCCACAGGCCATAGTCAACAGCCTGATCAACTCTATGCGAAGATGTGTTGCGCTGCATGAGGAAAATGCTGGTCACACCACATACTGACTGGTTTTCTGATCCACGCCCCTACTTTTTGTTTTGTTTTAAGGTATCTGTGACCAACCGATACATATCTGTATACCCAGTCATGTGAAATCCATTGATTAGGGTCTAATGAATACATTTCAATTGACTGATTTCCTTTTATGAACTGTACAATCTTTGTTACATGTTGGGTTTATTATATATATATATATTTTTTTATTAAGCTGACCTGAACCTCACCATGCTGGCTCTGTCTTCCTTTCACATTGCATGCTTCCAGCAGCTGTGGTGGATGTGTAACCAGGCCAGCCCAGTATAGCTTGGTTCAGCCCTATAGTGCAAATCAGGCATGAGTTAAGATACAAGGCAATCTATGTGTGCAAGCGTTTCTGTTAATGGACATGTCATATTTTTAATCACCTCCCTCCTTCTTTGCAGTAGAAAAGGAGGTAGTGTTTCTTTCCCAGACTTTTTGAACCTATAGACAACTGGGTTCAAACCTAAAGCGGTTCTAGGGGTCCTTGATCTCCTGCGAGGGAGTTGTTCTTACTCATTGTTCCAAATGTTTAAATGTGTCAGGGAGCAGAAGTCATCTTGGAATGTATCAGGCCTCTGTTGCTGTGGTAATATAACTTGGCTACAAGACATGGTAAAAGCCTGTCTGTCTATAGCAAACAAAATGTTTGCTTTAGTAGATCACTTACCATTATTCAATTCTTCTTTACAGTACCTTCAGAAATGATTCATACCCTTTAACTTTGAACTTTTTCCACATTTTGTTACACTGGCATTGTTCTAAAATGGATTAAGTAAAAATGTCCTCTGCAATCTACACACAATACCCCATAATGACAAAGCAGAAACAGGTTTTTAGAAAATGTTGATAATACTTATTTACGTAAGTATTCATACCCTTTGCTATGAGACTCAATTAAGCTCCGGTGCATCCTGTTTCCATTGATTATCCTTGAGATGTTTCTACAACCTGGAAATAACCTGTGGTATATGAGGTCCCACAGTTGACAGTGCATTTCAGAGCAAAAACCAAGCCATATGGTTGAAGAATTGTCCGTAGAGATCCGAGACAGTATTGTGTTGAGGCGCAGATCTGGGGAAGGGTACCAATAAATGTCTGCAGCATTGAAGGTCCCGAAGCACAGTGACCTCCATTTTTAAATGGAAGAAGTTTGGAACCACCAAGACTCTTCCTAGAGCTGGCTGCCCGGCCAAACTGAGCAATCGGGGGAGAAGGGCCTTGGTCAGGGAGGTGACCAAGATCCCAATGGTCAGAGCTCCGGAGTTCCTCTGTGTAGATGGGAGAACCTTCCAGAAGGACAACCATCTCTGCAGCACTCCACCAATCAGGCCTTTATGGTAGAGTGGCCAGATGGAAGCCACTCCTCAGTAAAAGGCACAAGAGCCCGCTTGGAGTTTGCCAAAAGGCCCCTCTGGTCTAATAAAACCAAGATAAGATTGGCCTGAATGCCAAGCAAAAGCTGGCACCATCCCTACGGTGAAGCATGGTGGTGCCAGCATCACGCTGTGGGGATGTTTTTCAGGGGCAGAGACTGGGAGAGTAGTTAGGATCGAGGGAAAGATGAACGGAGCAAAGTACATAGATCCTTGATGAAAACCTGCTCCAGAGCTCTCAGGAACCCAGACTGGGGCAAAGGTTCACCTTCCAACACGACAATGAAGCACACAGCCAAGACAATGCAGAAGTGGCTTCAGGACAAGTTTCTGAATGTTCTTGAGTGGCCCAGCCACAGCCCGGACTTGAACCCGATCTAACTTTTCTGGAGAGACCTGAAAATAGCTGTGCAGCAACGCTCCCCATCCAACCTGACAGAGCTTGAGAGGTTTTGCCGAGAAGAATGGGAGAAACTCCCCAAATACAGGTGTGCCAAGCTTAACATCATACCCAAGAAGACTCGAGGCTGTAATCGTTGCCAGAGGTGCTTCAACAAAGTACTGAGTAAAGGGTCTGAATACTTATGTAAATGTGATATTTCAGTTTATGTTTAATAAATTAGCAAACATTTCTAAATCTGTTTTTACTTTGTCATTATGGGGTATTGGGTATAAAAGGGGGGGGGGTAACAATTGAATAAATTTTAGAACCTAACAATGTGTAAAAAGTAAAGTGTTCTGAATACTTTCCGAAGGCATGGTATAAAATAAATGTATTTTTTCCCCCTTCTACCCAATTTCGATCTTGTCTCATTGCTGCAACTCCCCAATAAGCTTGGGAAGCGAAGGTTGAGTCATGCGTCCTCCGAAGCATGACCCGCCAAGCGGCGCTTCTTAACACCCGCCCGCTTATCCTGGAAGCCAGCCGCAACAATGTGTCGGGGGAAACACCGTTCACCTGATGAGCGAGGACAGCCTGCAGGCCCCCAGCCCACCACAAGGTTGCTAGAGCGCAATGAGCCAAGTAAAGGCCCCCCCGGCCAAACCCTCCCTTAATGCAGACAACGCAGGGCCAATTGTGCCCCACCCTATGGGACTCCCGATCACGGCCGGTTGTGATACAGCCTGGGATCGGACCGGGGTCTGTAGTGACGCCTCTAGCACTGCAACTCAGTGCCTTAGACTGATGCGCCACTCGGGAGGCCCCGGCACAATTATTTTGTATTTTTTTGAAGGTGAATTGTAAATAAGCACATCTCTTGGCTTGGTACTCTACAGGCAATAGCAATATGGTGAAACACCCAACTTGCAACTGGTCACCAGTCCATTCTTTTCAGGCCAGTAGTTTCAGTCAGTCAGAGGAACTTGTCATTTTTCTTAGTATGACCCTCACCTGACGTTATTGGAATCACTAGGAGTGCTGCATCTTTCAACAATCTTTTTAAGATGCCTCCCTTGATTTTTGTTAAGGTTATATTTCGTCCTTTCTTTCACAGAAACCTGTGAGTTTCTCTGAAAAATGTTTATTTTAACATCTGACACCTTGGTTTTAATTTAATCCTCGTTTGAATGTTTGTTTTTCTTTCATTTAAGTCAGTCGGGAGCCTCCCCTCTCCCTTGGTGATAGTCTGGCACACACAGCTGGGTGCCGTCGTTTGAACAGAGTTAGTAACCTGGGGCTAGGATTTATTAAAGACAAATACCAGCTCGTCTTTCAGAAGTATTTATTTCCTGATTTCATTACAGTTGTGACTTTCTCCTTTCTTTAGCTTTAAGCTCTTTCCTAGTTGCCCTCCCCTTCTTTTGTTAATCCTTTATCATTGAAACCTCTTCTTTATTCTCTCTCTTGTTTCTCTCCCTCTCTCGTGTCTCAGGGTCATTTTGTGGCTGGGCCATAGAGATGACCAGGCTGTGACGGTTGGGTTCTCTCTCTGTCTGTGGACCAACCCTGGCATGGCTACTGCTAGGAAGAGTAAGTACCCTTTTCTATTATATTGTTGTATAGACTCTTGTCCCTTCTCCCCTGTTATGTGGTTTTAAATGCAATAATGGGTATTTCTAAAATGTATTTCAATTCAAAACAGTGCAGCTCTCATATGTCTCAATGTGTTCAAGGTATGAAATTACTTATTTTCAAATGCAATTTATTTTTGGGCATAGTTGTGGCCAATTTTTCAGTTGACAGATTCTTATAACTATGTTCTGGCCCCCCGACCATCCGCTCCGACCAAAAATTGGCCAGCTGCTGAATCTAGTTGCCTACTCTTGCCAACGTCTTTAGGTGGATAAAAACGCATATGGTTACAGAGCATTATGGGTACTGTACTATATCATGCTTTATTACCTAAGCTTCTTCTTCCTCCACATGAACCCTGTCCAGAAACCACTCCAATAGCAGGGTCCCAAACTGGAAGCCTGCTGCCCGAATATGTCCCGTGGATGGTTTTTACATTTTATTTTAATTGTTGGACATAATACTGTTAACACCAGGAAATCAGCTCCAAGTGATTTTATTCCCACGTGTAATAGAGAGACACGTAATTGTATACAAATGTAAGCAAAGTTTGAAATTATTCTGTTTTAGTGAAATATTATATCTGTTTGGGTTTCTTGCGGTCCATTTGCATTCTACAAATGATTTGTAATTATGTTTCGGCCCCCTGACCATCCCCTCAAGAAAAAATTGTTCCACGGCTGAATCTAGTTGATGAACCCTGCCCTATAGCCTCCCAAGGGTTGGCAGACATTGATGTCTGGATCAGGTTTCCATCAGTCTTCATAGAACTTTCCAGCCTCTCCCTCCTACTTTCACACCTCTCAAAGCCAGGGGCGGCAGGTAGCCTAGCGGTTAGAGTGTTGGTCCAGTAACCGAAAGGTGTCAAATCTGTCTGCCCGAGTCCAAGGCACTTGATCCTAATTCCTCCAGGGTTGTTGTTGATAATGGCAGACCCTGGGCTGGGACCCCACTCTCTGAGGGTGTTTCAGGGAGAGTGGGATATGCTAAAAATATAATTTCCAATTCACACTTGTATCACTTCTCAAGTTCGCTATCAAACAGGGAGCCTCCAAAAATCCTCTCTTCCTTTCTCTCTTCCCCACCTTTCTCCCCCTCCTCACTATGTTATAACATCACTACAGTATACAAATGCTTACTTAGTGTGTAATTGAAAGAAGAGATGGGTGGGAAGGGTACAGGAAACCCCCTAGCAAGATGAGAATAAGACCTGGCAATCCAACCCCGACATGGCAATGTTTCTGTATGAAATGTCTTTGTTTACAATGCACACATACTACAGCTTATTCTCCTGAACTAGAAGCATCAATTTACAGTCTTTGGAAGAATGCATTTTTAGGGGAAACATGGGGGAAAACACAATGTGGACTTGTTTGAATCGAGTCTGAAGTGTGTGTGACTCAGTGTGAACGAATATGTTGCACATGACAGATAGGCAGGAAGTGTTCAGGGATCCTCATAGAAACACAGCAAGAGAACAGCACCTGGGAGACGGACTAAAAGTGGCAACACTTTTTTCACTGTCATTAATACGTCTCTTTCCCCCCCCAGTGGAGATTGGAGGCTTTGTTTCTGCACACAAAGCACTCTCCTCTCCCTGGGTCTTTGTTCTCACTTTAATTAGACTGCTGAATGAGAGTGTAGATTTACATCTTATTTGTTTTTGCTTCAATGTATTTTTCATGTGTCTGGGATGTAGCCGCTTTCACAGGGAGCGAGAGAGCGAAAGCGTGGGGTGTGTGTGTGTGTGTGTGTGAGTTTAATTTGGTCCTTGGGGAGAAAGAAATAGCGAGGGGTGGAAGAGGGAACTTAACTTGGAGATACAAGCCCAATGGAGTCTGTTACCATGGTTATCAGACAAAGTTAGTGATCGATCTTTGTTTAAAGTGTTGTGCCGAGCACTGACCCGCCTGGGGGGGACAGGACATGCAGAGAAAGAGACGCAGACAATAGACACGAGACAAAGATGGAGGGGATAGTGAAAGGACAGGTTAGAGAGGGAGAGGACGAGGTAGACACACAGTCATCTAATATACAACAGAGGCTAGGAGAGAAACGATGATCCAAACCCAGACCAACAGATGTAGAGTGAGAGAGGGGAAAAAGATAGCAAGATTATGACTACCAGACAGAGAAGCCAGCTCCTGTACTGTAGACTGCACTGTAGTAGATGTAACAGGCCTTGGGTGTTCAGCAGCTAAGAGACCTGGGTTCAAATAGTGTGTATATATGTTTTGTTTTTTTCAAAACACTTCAGCCGCACTTGACTGAGTTTGCCTGGCACTATTGGAATCAATGAAATGGTCTCAAAAGTACAAATCGCTGCCCACCTGACTCTAAAAAAAAAACAGGCTCAATCTAATGCTTCCAAGTATTTGAAAGAAAACCAATACTATTTGAACCCAAGCCTGGTATCTAGCCAGCACAGTGTCCAGTCCAGTTCACTGTCTGGGCTAGTGTCCAGAGAATGTGGATTAACGAATGGTCTTGTTTGAAAGCCTGTGGATCTCTCTCAGCATTGTCTGAATCCACAAATCCTTTCAACTAGTGTAGCATAGTAGGTAGTCTTCAGACTGGAGTGGACACAGATATACTCTGACTCACCTCAGGGCTCTAAAGTGTGACCAAATTGATTGCATAATCAACAAAAATATTTTGCTGTGTGACAAGGAGTTTTATTTTGGCAGCTGTGTGCGGCTATGAAAAAAATTATAATCTCCTAGGCGCTCTACCCATGTTTCTGAGTGCCCTAGAGAAACAAGCAAGTGCAGATGTGTTAGCGTCATGGTTTCACCATTACAATGAAAACGGCTTGCTTCTAGACCAACCAGGTCAAATGCTCTTGCACATATTACCGACGCCATATGAGCCAGATCTTTTGGTATTCAGTGTCGGTGGGGTCGGCAAAATGAATTTACTTTATATACTGTACATTAGTTGTCTGAGTAAACTGGGAATATTGCCTGGCTAGCCATCCATATCACTCAGGCCCAACCGACTTTTCTTCTCCACGATGAGTCTGGATTTGCCTCCCTCTCCGGCGATTTTGAAAATGCGAAGACATTCTGGCTTGAAAGTCTATGGCAAGACTTGAAAATGGCTGTCTAGCAATGATCAACAACCAACTCAAGAAAGCTTCAATATTTTTAGAGTAATGGGCAAATATTGTACACTCCCGGTTTACAGAGCTCTTAGACTTACCCAGAAAGACTCACAGCTGTAATCGCTACGAATAGTGATTCTAACATGTACTGAGGGGTTTGAATACTAATCTAATCAAGATCTATTAGTATTTTCATTTCCATTTTTTTTTTTAAGTTCACATTTTTCTTCCACTTTGACATTAGTATTTTGTGTAGATCGTTGACAGAATTGCAATTAAATCCATTTAATCCCACTTTGTAACACAACAAAGTGTGGGGGAAAAAAGGTGTGTGAATACTTTCTGAAGGCACTGGTATGAAACCATGCAACTGTAAAGTTGATTTAAGTTCAAGGTTTATATTTCCTCCTCATATCTTTATCTTTTTTTAAATATCATTTTAATCTAAACAGCCACCCGCTGCCTAATGAAATTCTGACTCACAATGTTATTAAAGAAATACAATCACAGTGCCTGTAACTCCTAAACTCTTATCTTCTTGACCCAGATAGGATTAACCCAAGCAAGGCAATGGGAATAAATGCTGTAGATACACATCACTCTTTTTTTAAAGGGAAATGAAATAAGGAGATAAAAATGTTGATGAATATGATGATACTGTGACAATGTATCCCAGAGGGACCGTCAAGGTACAGCATTTCAAAAGATCAGGGATCTAATGTGTTCCACAAGGCATTCAAACAAACCTGGGCTGTGTCCCAACTGGCACCCTATTCCTTATATAGTGCACTAGTTTTGACCAGAGCCACGAGAGACAGTGGTAGAGATCTATTATATCAGTATCTTCTATAATACCATTTTGTCTGTTCCCTCTCCAAATGCTGTGACAGGTGGTTTCCTTTAAGTGTCCATTTTATGAATGTTTAATGGACAATGTTGTTTATTTTATGACTGCAGGGCATTCTACAGTATTAGATAAGGGATAGGTCTTTTCTTTTTTACTCTTTACCTCATATCAAATCCTCAATCTTCTTCCTGAAAAATGTGTTTTCCTTCCATGATTACAAATATATTTAGTTACTATTGCTTTTAAGAGTGATCACAGACATTTTGAAGAGGCATTCAAATGACTGAAATGAAGTCGATTTACACTCCAAAGTTCAAGATGCCATGTTTTTCTCCCTTTGATTTCTTTCCAACTTATTTTTTTGTAATTTTCTTAGATTTTTTTTTTTTATAGCCACTAACCACTCATTGAGTGTCACTGGCATAAGAATGTTGTTCCCATTGGAAACTTGTACCAGAGTCCCTTACCATTTGTGTGTGTAACAATTAAGTTAGTTGCTCTCTCCCTCTTCAGGCTCCGCAGCAAAGGCGGGAGGAGTTGGTTTCTCAGAAGAGCCAGCTGCCGGCACGCCGTCCCATGTCCACTTTGATGAGAAGCTCCACGACTCTGTCGTCATGGTGATCCCTCAGCCTGACGGGAACTTTATGGTCAAGGTGGGTTTGGGTTTTGGATTAAATCATTTAACATGTCTGACGTGAAAATGATCATAATACCCTGACTACACTGCTCGTGTTGCGTGTGTTGCAAAATAAATTTAGAAATCTATATTATTCAATTATTGCACCCACACTGCTCGCGTGCGCCAACAAGTGTCTGCATTGCCACGGGCTAAAATAGAAGTTAGTTCTATTTGTGATGCTGAATGTGGTGCAAGTCCCGCCTCTCCTATCTCCTCATTGGTTTATAGAAGCAGGTACCCACGTGCCATCTCCTCATTGGTTATACCCATGTGGGTGAATGATAGATGAACGAGTTCAGTGGCGGTAATGCATCTAATTTATGAAAGTTGCCAATCGCAATATAAAGTCAAGAGAAGAAAAAGACTGGAAGCAAGAGAGATGACTAAAAACGATTCGGTTGACCATTTTATGTGTGGATTCATTGTCGGAGTAGATGATCTTGTGCATTTCAAGTAAAATAAAACTCAATGTTCATATCCTAGGACAAATTAGCTAGCAACAGCAAGCTAGCTAAATAGGACCAATTAGCTAGCAAGTGCAAGCAAGCTAGCTAAATAGGACCAATTAGCTAGCAAGTGCAAGCTAGCTAGCTAACTAAATTGCCATAAATGTTTAATGCTTTTTAACCTGTCCCCAAATTAATGTAATTGGTTCAGAGTTTGTTTTGATATTTTAACCTGCGTGTCGTGATTGTGTTTGGTGTGGGGGGACAAAATACATTTATGCGCGCAGTCGGTATGGGTTCCGTGTAAGAGTTATCAAAACGGCACACCCAGAGAGCTAGGATTATCCAAAATGTTTCACCTCAATCTCCAGTGGTCTCCCAGCCATCCTTCTTTTCTTGCCATTTTGAACTATGAGGTGAACCTTTTTTATAGGGTTGCAAAATTCCATCAACTTTCAATAAATTCCCTGATTTACCAGAAATCTTTGTTAGAGGATTCTGGATTTCCTGCTTATTCTCTCCTTATTCCTCAAATCTTCCAACCGGGATTTCGGGATAACCAGGGAATTTATTAAAAGTTCCTGAATTTTGCAACCCTAAACCTGTATGACAACAAAGGGGAGGAGGCGAGTTTCTCGCTCATCTCTGCTAATCTTCTGTATCTGTTCTGAAGATTCAGTTACAACTATGCCAGTCCTCTCCCCTCCTGTTTACCAGAGGATGACTGTGGATCAGAGAACTCTTTGCAGCATAGCACTGTAGTCGTGGGCGTGTAGTGTGACTGTGCTGCGGTTCAGACGGCCCTTTGATTCTGCTTCCCCGGTGTGGGAAGTGAGGTCCACCAGACAGACGACAGCGGTGAATGTGCCGTGTGTCTGAAGTTCTCTGCTGCCTCCTTGGAACCACTGGGTTGCCATGGAAACATGTGGGGGGAGGGGGGTGTAACCTAACCAACGGGCTTGTTTAAATCAGATGTGGTGGGATGTAGTCAGTGTGTGGGATGGCTGGAGACAGACGGTATGCTGCAGAGCTATTTAATCAAAGCACTGGGTTTTTGTGTTTCTTTCACTCTTTTCTCCCTCACTTGTTTTTGTTTGTTGTTTGACACGGCCAGAGGGTCATGTGAGGCTTGTTTGACACGGCCAGAGGGTCATGTGAGGCTTGTTTGACACGGCCAGAGGGTCATCCTTTGGTCCCTTTCGCTCGCTCTCCCTCTCTCTCGTTTTCTCTCTAAATATTTTTCTTGCACTCACTCTCTCTCCCGCTCTTACTTTCTCTCTCTTCTCTTGCAGCTTTTTCGCTTGCTCCCCCCACCCCACCCCATCATGCCCTTTTTCATATTCACTCCCTCTTATATATCTGTCAGGTTGGTTTCCTGAAGACCCAGCACAAGTATGAGATTGTCTTCACCCTCCCGGAGCTTCCATCACTGGGGAAGGACGCGTCTCCAGCTCCAGTACCCAACCCCCATATTCGCATCACTGATATCACTCCTGTACCAGAGGGTATGTCCGAGTCTTGCTCAACTCAGCCTCAGCCCTATTCTCTGTCCTATCCTTTGACCTAACCTCAGTCCCTGCTACCTCGGCTATGGCAAGGCTGAACCATGGGCTATCAGCCCCAGTTCCAGGTCCTCGGATACAGTCTTTGCCCTATACCCAGACCTAAACTACCGTTCAAAAGTTTGGAGTCACTTAGAAATGTCCTTGTTTTTGAAAGGAAAGCAAATGTTTTGTCCATTTTTTAAATAACGACTCTGGGATGCTGGCCTTCTAGGCAGAGTTCCTCTGTCCAGTGTCTGTGTTCTTTTGCCCATCTTAATCTTTTCTTTTTATTGGCCAGTCTAAGATATGACCTCTTCACTGTTGATGTTGAGACTGGTGTTTTGCGGGTACTATTTAATGAAGCTGCCAGTTGAGGACTTGTGAGGCAACTGTTTTCTCAAACTAGACACTCTAATGTACTTGTCCTCTTGCTCAGTTGTGCACCGGGGCCTCCCACTCCTCTTTCTATTCTGGTTAGAGCCAGTTTGCGCTGTTCTGTGAAGGGAGTAGTACACAGCGTTGTACGAGATCTTCAGTTTCTTGGCAACTCTCGCATAGAATCGCCTTCATTTCTCAGATCAAGAATACACTGATGAGTTTCACAAGAAAGTTATGTTTCTAGCCATTATGAGCCTGTAATCAAACCCACAAATGCTGATGCGCCAGATACTCAACTAGTCAAAGGCCGGTTTTATTGCTTCTTTAATTAGGGCAACAGTTTTCAGCTGTGCTAACATAATTGCACAAGGTTTTTGTAATGATCATGTGTTTTTTTTCAAAAACAAGGACATTTCTAAGTTATCCCAAACATTTGAACTGTAGTGTAATCCTAACCCTTTTTAAGTTCCACTGATCTTTGCCCAGTCTCCGGTTGGCCAGACCTTCATGTCAGTCATGTTTTATAGTAGCTGTATATCTCAAATGTGCAGGAGAGACTGAAAGTGTGTCGGTCCATGACAGAATCCGAATTGAAGGAAGGAAATGTTGAAATGTTTTGCTAACATCCCTCAGGGAGTTTCTGGATTTCGTAATGAGGGTTATTACCACTCACTTCAACGCTTCAGTAGTTTGTTTTAGCGTTGAGCTGAGTGAGTTGCTCCCTTCCATTACACCATCTGCTGGAAAACCATGACCTTCTACTTTCATCTCTGTGACCTTTCTGTGACCACTTGGACTGTGTGTGTGTTATTTGTAGTGTTTGCCAGTTGTGTTAATGTGTTTGACCCCAGAGTTTTTCCACTCTGGTTGACATTTTGCTCCCCTGTGTATGTGTGTGTTCTCTGTATATGTGTTCCCTATCCTTCTGCCTTTTTGCCCTTCTTACCCTTCTTTCTCCCTCTCAGGTGGTCTGAGAGTGACATGTGAGTACATGGCCCACCAGGAGGGGGTGCTGTGTGAGGAGGTGATGCTGGTCAATGAGAGCCAGGAGGACGTCTGCGTGGGGGTCAAGGTGCACGCCCGCGTCATGGGTAAGACCACAGAGGCCAGCCTCATCATAATGCTGGAAGAGCATGATGAGCTCCTATTGGGTTTTAAATGAGACCTACTGTATTCTGTGTGCCCTAGGGTAGATCTAGTGTTACACCCATAACAAACTCAGTGGGGATATTCCAGGTCGTATTTAATTCAGTCACACTGCTCGGATATTCTGGGTTGTAATCATTAGTCCAACAAAAACAAGTCTATTGGACAAATTCGGGTAGCCCCCCCCCTCCGTTTGGTTCCTAGTGAATACACCCCAGATCTCCCAACGCTTGGAGAAGTGTAGATTGATCAATATGGAGATTCTGGGTTCGAGTCCAGGCTCTTTCGCTGCGACTGGGAAACCCATGGGGTGGCGCACAATTGGCCCAGCGTCATCCGGGTTAGGGATGGGTTTGGACGGCAGGGGTGTCCTTGTCCCATCGTGCACTAGCGACTCCTGTGGCTGGCCGGGCGCAGTGCACGCTGACACCGGTTGCCAGGATACAGTGTTTCCTCCGACACGTTGGTGCGGCTGGCTTCCGGTTTAAGCGGGCATTGTGTCAAGAAGCAGTGCGGCTTGGTTGGGTCGTGTTTCGGAGGACACACGGCTTGACATTCGCCTATCCTGAGTCCGTACGGAAGTTGCAGAGACAAGACTGCAACTACCAATTGGATACCACAAAATTGGGGAGTAAACAGGGTAATAAATACAAAATAAGATTGATCAATATGAAACCATTGCATCACTTAACCTCCTTTCAAGTGTGATGCAATGTCCCGTTCCTAAAATTGATATTTTCTGATCAAAACAGATTGTGTTGTGGTATCATGCAGTATATGCTCTGTAGAGGTACAGGTAACTGCCAAAATAAAGGAAACAGGAACATACTGTCTCAATAGGGTGTTGGGCCACCACGAGACAGAACAGCTTCAATGTGCCTTGGCATAGATTCTACAAGTGTCTGGAACTCTATTGGAGGGATGCGACATCATTATTACACGAGAAATTCCATAATTTGGTGTTTCGTTGATGGTGGTAGAAAACACCTGTCTCAGGCACCGCTCCAGAATCTCCCATAAGTGTTCAGTTGGTGACTGAGACGGCCATGGCATATGATTTACATCGTTTTCATGCTCAACAAACCATTCGGTGCCCTGTGGATAGGGGCATTGTCGTCCTATGGGAGCATTGTCGTTATGGCCAAAATAATCGCCTGCCCAGCATTTTATACATGGTCCTAAGCATGATGGGATGTTAATTGCTTAGTTAACTCAGGAACCACACCTATGTGGAAGCACTTGCTTTCAATACACTTTTTATCCCTCATTTACTCGTGTTAACATTATTTTGGCAGTTACATGTAGTTCCCTCATTATTAATACACGACAGTACTGAAAACCAACTGCCTCTTCAAATAGAATTTCTAAAGTATCAGTTTAGTTCGATTGTAGCCATCTTGTCATTGTCTTCCGAAAGCACAACAAGGCAATGCTGCAGCGTTGTTCACTTGAGTAACAAACAGTCTAGCACCTAGGAGACTGGTTGTGAGAACAGATGTAGTAGTGTGCTGCTGCCACCTGCTGGTGAGTGTGAACAGCATGGTTTAAATTAAGAGCATCACTGATCACTGCGATGCTGTGATCACCTGAGTAAAACGGAATGAGTCACGCATTAGTGGAGAGCTTATGATTTGGTAAAATACTTGTACTGTATTGAACATGGCTGACTGATTATAATCACTGCATCCCGTTCTTTCTTCCTGGCTCTTGAGTTGGAGCCATTTTCTGTCTGTAACACACTGTACTTGGACACCGACTGCATTCACTGTCTGGAAGCTTTGAATAAATTAGGTCATGATGATTCACTTTGGAACCTAACACAAACCCTGTCATTAATTTCCTTTCAACAGAAAATGATTGTATATTTATATATATTTATCTATCTGATTTCAGTCATTTATGCATTTTAAATTAGAAGAGTGGAACAACAAAAAAGTACTGATAGACAGGCCACTCGTGTCAACTAGGGACAAAAACCACAGTGGTGATCCGAACTTGAACATCTGTAGGCAGGCAGAGGACTGGAGGGGATATAGTTGTATGAAAGGGTTCGTGGAGAGGCCGGGAAAAGGATCAACCTACAGCTTAATCCCAAAGGCTTTACAGTCTCTCACTCTACTTTACCACACTGTAATAGAGCGCACTGGTTGGATTTTGTGGACTAAACCATTTCTGAGAGACAGCCTGTTTTTTTTTTCTTGCTCTCTCTTTCATTTTCTGTTATCTCTCCCTCTTTCTTTCTCTCTCCCTGTTTTTCAGACCGTCACCATGGTACACCCATGTTGTTGGAAGGAGTGCGTTGTGTGGGAGTGGAGCTGGAGTATGACTCTGAACAGAGTGACTGGCAAGGATTTGACTAAACCAGACAGTGTGACACACACACACAAAAGAACATGCCACATGTATTCAAATTCAACATCCACTGTACTTCAAACGATCCCTGACCATTTCAAGATGTTATGGTCCTAAAGGGAGGATTAAATTAGGAAATGGATAGAAGTTATTTTAAGTAGTAGTCTGGGTTTTTAATTTTACATTCAGGCCGTACTTGGCCGCTAAAAGCTGAATTGCAGCACACAACGCATACAAGTAAACAAATAAATTCTTACCTTGCTTCAAAAGTAAAAAAAACAAGCATCAAAACCTTTTTTTTTATTTTTTTTTTAAGTCCAATGTGATCCGATCACTGTTGAGATTCCCTCAACTATACTGAACACAAATAGAAACGTAACATTTAACAATTTCAGTTAGTTCATATAAGGAAATCAAATAAATTCATTAGGCCCTAATCTATGGATTTCACGACTAGAAATACAGATATGTTGGTCACAGATACCTTTAAAAAAGATAATGATCATGCAGTTTAATCAGCTTTTTGTTATGCCACACCTGTAGGTGGATGGATTATTTTGGCAAAGGAGAAATGCTCACTATGGATGTAAACAAATTTGTGCACAAAATGTAAGAGATGCTTTTTTTGCATCTGGAAAAGTTCTGGGATCTTTTATTTTAGCTCATGAACCATGGGACCAGCACTTTAAATGTTGCGTTTATATTTTTGTTCAGTATAGTTAACATACCTGAAATGCATCTGTACGAAGTACTGTTGTTAGTACTGTGATAACACGCTATCCAACTGCCCATGCCATTCCACTGCCTGCCTGCCCCTATGTTGTTTAGAATGTGTTTTCTGAGTAAACCTTTAGGGGGCAACAAAGTTCACGTAATCAAGCCAGACCATTTCACCCAACCTAAACTCAACTGTACCAATAGGGGGCGACAAAAAACACTAAAATTATCCCTCTCATCTGAATCCAAAGGTGTAGAGGGATTCAAAAGGACTTTTTTAAATGAAAGAATTATACGCTATTAATCAGTCGCAAGTGCCTACGTTGCTGTACAGCTTTTACCATCAACAACTGCCTTCGGTCCCGTACTATCCTATCTATCAAGTATCTCCCCTTCAGGAGTTAAAAGATTTTGGACTTTAGTGGATCAACGATAGCTCAGCCTTCCAAGATAATTTTTATATCTACAAAACATTTCAAGTATATTTATAAAATATTAAAGATTGGCGCCATCAGTACCATTGGTAGTAAATCCACACTCAAATTAGATTGCCAGTTGTTTTTTGCTCTTTTAATATATTTCAGGCAACAAGAAGAAATAAAAGACAAATATTTTGGTTGTTAGCCCACCATGAATCTGCCAACAACTAGTAACACTTACCCTTTATCTACCCCCAAAGCCCTCACCATCCTCTCTGAGCACTCATACTCTCATTGCAACCTAATAGTTTAGTAGTCACTGTTTACTGTCAATAGCTAGTCATTGTAAATGTATATTCCGATCCAATAAGAATGTCAAGTATCTAGCATAAAACATATCCTAATTTCACATAGCTAAACGGACAAAGCCCTGTTTTAAATATTATTATTTTTATATCGGACAATCTTCATGTGTTAACTGTGTTCGGCCTTAATTGAGGAGAACCTGTATATCGTTTGTGTTTGTATAAGAGGCTCTAATAATGTCTTAAAGTTATACCTTGTTGTTATGGTGTCCATACTAAATCCATGCTCCAGGGTAGGGGTCAATTCCATTTCAATTCAGGAAGTACATTTGAAATTGACTGAGCTACTTCCGGCGTGCAGAGCTACTTCCGGCGCCGACAGAGATGGCCGCCTCGCTTCGCGTTTTTTTTTACGTGTTATTTACATATTCTTTATCCCCTTACACTGTGTATAAGACAGTAGTTTTTTGGAATTGTTAGTTAGATTACTTGTTCGTTATTACTGCATTGTCAGAACTAGAAGCACAAGCATTTCGCTACACTCGCATTAACATCTGCTAACCATGTGTATGTGACAAATAAAAAATTTGATTTTTGATTTTGAATTCCAGTTCTTTTCAATTAGGAAAATGTGGAATTGGAATTAGTTTACTTTCTGAGTTGACTGGAATGGAAATGTCCTGAACCCTGCCATGCTTCAAAAGCTAGTGAGACCGAGTGTGGATTCCGTTTGGATACAAGGCCATCTTGTCCTTTTGAATAGAAAAGAGAGGGCACTATTGTTCATGCAGTCAGACTTATCAAAATAATATCCTTAGCCCATATTGTGATGGGCATCATAGCAGGTTTGGGGTCAATTCCATTTCAATTCCAGTCAA
This sequence comes from Oncorhynchus tshawytscha, assembly GCF_018296145.1. Lineage (NCBI taxonomy): Eukaryota > Metazoa > Chordata > Actinopteri > Salmoniformes > Salmonidae > Oncorhynchus > Oncorhynchus tshawytscha. The sequence goes on along the minus strand of NC_056438.1, from coordinate 17,812,380 downwards.
TTCAGAAAGTAAACCAAAATACAAATGGTCCGAATTGAAATGTCAGTGTACTTTCTGAATTGACTGAAATTCAAATGGAGTTGACCCCAGCTCTGGTTGTTGGGTAATTGTACTGAGGGGTTACGGTACTAGGGGGGTGTGGCATTTTGTCAGTCGATATGCAATACATGTTCCTTCATTGGTGTTTGCTACTATGGTCTCTGTTCTTTTCTTATGCCATAAAACAAAGTTTAAGTGCTTATCAAGAAACACTTCCAAAAGGACTGATTTGAGGTAGAAAGAAGTTAGAGCACTCAACAACAAAAAGCAGGGCTGTATTTATTTTAGCTCACTTTAATCCATTCTATGCCGATGTGAACAGGTGGATGTCAAGCTGACAATAAATCAATGTCAGATTTAAAATAAAATGAAATTGTTTAGTGCTCCAACTTCATTCGACTTCAAATGAGTCCTTTTGGAAGTTTAAGCGCTTCTCGTGAATTTTTGTTATTGTTGTTGAGCACCTTTTGTCTGCTGAAGTGTGAACGCCCACCTGAACTAATAAAGTTTGTGTTTAATTGTGCCTTTTGTTTTACCATTGCGTAACTCAGGTGATTTTCTGCTAGAGGGCAGTCCTTGCTGTTACATCGCTGTGTTCTGTTGAATGTAACTACAGGACACAACGATGCTCTGCGGTTTATGGTGTCTAACATGGGCTGCAGTGGGTATGCTATAGTGTGTACTAATGTAACAGAAACCAGTTAGGTGTAAAGTCGGAATCGACTGACCCTTTCTCTTAGACCCTTCATCTCTTTTTCACCTCCGTTTCTTCTGGTGTCCCTGGCTAAGTCCTAATTACAATACAACCTGCACTGCTGCTGGAAACCACAGATGAAAAGCCTGCAAACAGGGTGTGTGTGAGAGAGAGAGAGAGAGAGAACTATTTGTTCCTCTACTATAAAAGATTGGCCAGTGCTTCATGGCTGCTTATGTTCTGTTTCCGACTCAACCATAACTAGCAGCTGGACCCGAGACACGACTGATTCCATCCCCTGGAGATAAGTAGCAATGCCCCTTGGGCGGCAGGGTAGCCTAGTGGTTAGAGCGTTGGACTAGTAACCGAAAGGTTGCAAGTTCAAATCCCCGAGCTGACAAGGTACAAATCTGTCGTTCTGCCCCTGAACAGGCAGTGTGAACAGGCCACTGTTCCTAGGCCGTCATTGAAAATAAGAATTTGTTCTTAACTGACTTGCCTAGTAAAATAAATAAAATAAAATGACAGTCTCCTTTTATGTTATGGTTGAATGACCAACTTGACTTCCAATGTCAGAGGTAAATGTTTTAAATGCATTACTTCTCAATCCAGCATATGGGACAAGGGATTGTAAAACATGATTATGTACCTTCAGTTGACATGGGGCTACTATTCCCTTAGCACACAAACACACACACAGTTAAGTCAGTCCCCTTAGTTGACATGGCCACAGAGAGTCCATTGTTTGTGTCCCCATGGCTGTGCACTGTTTGTTTTTTATAACGGTTCTAGTTCCTTGTTCCGTCTCCCCACCCAGCCGCCGTGGAACAGACGAGGCCAGTGTGATAGGAAACCAGGACGGAACTCGGAACTCGGAACTTCCCCCATTGTGTGTGTTGGGGGGGGCAAAAGATCTCTAGAAGCTTTGTCCTGAATCTTCACCCTTCTCCCAGAGTGCGCACTTGCACACTCCCATCATGGATGTAAGTTAACAATGGTGGAAACTACTTCAACAATTCTTACACCAATTTAAAAGTGTTTAAATCCACAAGGGTTAGTGTGCAGGTGTACACTTTGTGAGGAGGGTGGAGAATTGGGAGGAACCGTTCTCTCCCTCGCACTGTTGTGTGCACTAGTTGTCAGTGGGCACTGAGCAATTCATTAGCTCTCAACATTAAACAGTGCTTTTAGAAAAATGATAAATTGGCCAAAATTATTGACAATGTACTAATGAGCCACTCAACAGACATGATAGCATTACAAATAGTAGGTTATAAACCATTCCCCTTTCTCTCTAGAGATATATCACATTGTTACTGATCAAAAAAGACAGTATGCTTCAAAAACCATGTGAGTCACTGCTTCAACAGCGGTACATCGCTGAACTAAGGTATAGGCCTCCAGTAGGTATCTTTTCCCCCCACCCCTCAATATGCTGCATAGTGAATTATAGACTGTATGTTTGTTTGTTAACTCTGTTGTTTTTGTCTCACTGCTTTGCTTTATCTTGGCCAGGTCACAGTTGTGAATGAGAACTTGTTCTCAACTGGCCTACCTGGTTAAATAAATGTGAAATAAAACAGGACCCAACGACTCTCGTGATAGGACCCTCTGGACTCTCGTGATAACATATGCAAATCAAACGAAGGACCTAGGAACAAAGCATTTGTCATTCAAGTAAATCAAAGTGTTTAGGTTGCCATGTAGAAATGTTATCGGGATTATCACAAGCATATTATATTTGTATTAGACTTTTGATTGTTCAACAGTAAACCAATCATCGTTTGCCTTCTTTACATCTGATTAGTCTATCATTACTATTCAATAGGCCTTGTTATTGTTATATTTGTCTTTCTATTTTCATAAGCTCATTTTCTTTTTAACTCTGCTTTGTTGGGAAAGGGCTCTAAGTAACTAAGCATTTCACAGTAGTCTACACCTGTTGTATTTGGCTCGTGACAAATACGATTTGATTTTTGATATGGTGATCGTAGCCTACATCTCTCTTTAATGCATCCACTGCTCTAACCTATAAGTGCAAACATTGACATTCAAGACTACAAACGCACATGTAACCAATTGCTTTGATTAAATATTGAGTACATACAATGTTTTCATTCATCGTTGACATTTTAACATTTTGAAGCGACGTTCAAATATTTTTTCAGGAGAGGTGCCATAAACAGCCTAAATAAGTATCAATCCCCCTTGGCAAAAATAAACCCCTATTCACTAAATGATTAGGCTCCTGCGTTGGATAAGTGGAACCTACGTGAATCATTTATGTATTAAAACATGTTTCTAAATCAAAGTCTTTAAAAGTCATTTAAAGAAAGGCCTATTTGAGAGAGAACTAACAATCCATCTACATTTTGGAATCTAAATATAATTCCAGTTTTTTGGGTAGCATTACTATGTGCGCCTATGCAGCCTAATTTATAACTACTTTTTTCTTGTGCATTGTTTTTGACTAGCGTTACTCTGTCCGTAATCTTTATTGGGATACGCCTTTAATGCACAAGACAAGACTACCGCCATTTCGATACATGATAGCCCTAAACGAAATTCTGAGCCTTGAAACCACCGCGTTCACCCGCAGAAGCCAACGGGTGTAGATCTCTCAACAACAACAAAAATATAGCATTAGTTTTCTGGACAGTTTCAGTTGTTGCTGAAATTATTTACACACAAAATCCGGCCTCAAATGAGCAAATGCTTCAAGACTTAAACAGTTGGGTACGCCTATAGTGGTTATTTTACGCATATTAAATGATTTATTCGTAGGCCTACTTTCACTTCTAAGTTGCGACTTGTGCTACAAATTAAAAGTTATATAGAATATAACATTAAGAGATGTGTGACCAGAACCAGATATAAAATAAATAAATATAGGCTTACCTTACATAAATCTTACGTAGACCTAGCCTATACATCTTTCGAAATCAAATAGGCTACAAAATGTATTCAACATTTTCCAAACAATTCCCCTTTTCATTACGAAACCGCGCCAACATCTCACCGTTTTTTAGTCGAGACCAAACTTAAAATTCTACTTTATTAAAGTTTTGCCATGGAGGTGTAGGCCTATAGGCCTTATTGAGTTGAAAATAAAGTTGCCTAGGTTAAAAACAAATAAGGCCATTTTCTACATATGCCACCACAGACATTCTACAAGCATAATTTAGGAAATACAAATTTCATTCCGTTATCTAATACAAAAATATGTATATTCAGTTAATTTCTCATTACAATTTCAAAATTATTGTTCTTACCGTTCCATGGGGCAAACTTTCATAGTGTATACAATTCAACAGTTGGTTAAATAAGGTATAGCTGGGCTCAATTATTTTCACTATTCAGACGCTGTTGGTGTTCATGCAGTTGGAACACCAGACTAGACTGCCCCCAGAAACAGGACTAATGCAGCCGGTATTAAAGCCTAATCACCCAAACCAATAGTTTGACACCTGACAGCATGGGGTGATATGTTTTATGTTCATCTGTCACCCTTTGTGTGTCTCTCTCTCTGTCGTTCTCTCGTTCTCTCTCTCTCTCTCTCTCTCTCTCTCATTAATTTTAATATTGCTTAAATTAATAGAACTATGCCCCGTGAGCATTGTCTCACTGCACCGGGAGAGAAAGGCCTAGTATTTCGGTATGGTTGTATCTAGGGTGTTATACACTCGCTCTCTCTCGGAATTGTTCGTCTATAATCTGGTGCTTTGAATCTGTTTTTAAAAAAATGGTTAAACTGTCAAGCTGACGTTGGCTACAAAAAAAAGTTGTATCTGCCATGTGCAGTATAACAGTTGTTCTCAAGAATATAACAAATCAATCAATAGCAAATCATATATTTGCTTGTATAGGTTAATGAACTTGTTGTTGCTTGTATATGTTAATGAACACTGGTGTTGTTGCGGGTCTTGGTGCATAGGCCAATGCCCAGCGCCATGTACTGTATATATGGCTCTGCCTATACAGACGATGAACGCCTGTTGTTACTAATTGCCGTGCGCCCCCCCCTTTAAGGACGCCTCTGTTCAAATACCCATTTTAGTTTCAAACACGTTACAAGAATTGCAGAGACAATCAATGGTATGCCAATCAAGAACACCAAAGTTTGTTGAAGAATAGGCATGCATGCACACACAGTGCCTTCTGAAGTATTTCCACCCCGTTACATTTTTCACGTTTTTGTGTTAGTCTGAATTTAACATTGATTACGTTGTGATTGCGTGGCATACACACAATACCCCATAATGTCAAAATTGAATTTTGTTTTTAGTATGTTTTACAACTTAATAAATTATGAAAAAATGTAATATCTTTAGTCAATAAGTATTCAACCCCTTTGTTATGACAAGCCTAAATAAGTTCAGGAGTACAAATGTGCTTAAGTCACACAAGTTGCATGGACTCCCTCTGTGTGCAATAACAAGGTTTAACATTATTTTTGAATGACTAACTCATCTCTGTACCTCAGGTGAGCATTGAATTTCGAACAGAGATTCAACCACAAAGACCAGGGAGGTTTTCCAATGCATCGCAAAGAATGGAACCTATTGGTAGATGGTTGAGAAAAAACAGACATTGAATATTCCTTTGAGCATGGTGAAGTTATTAATAACACTGGATGGTGTATCAATACACTCAGTCACTTCAAGGATACAGGCGTTCTTCCTAACTCAGTTGCTGGAGAGGAAGGAAACCGCTCAACTATTTCGCCATGAGGCCTATAGTGACATTAAAACAGTTACAGAGATTGATGGCTGGGATAGGAGAAAACTGAGGATCCACAACATTGTAGTTACTCCAGAATACTAACCTTATTGACAGAGTGAAAAGAAGGAAGCCTGTACAAAATACAAATATTCCAAAACATGCATCCTGTTTGTAATAAGGCACTAAAGTAAAACTGCAAAACATTTGGCAAAGAAATTAACTTTATGTTCTGAATACAAAGAGTTATGTTTGGGGCAAATCCAACACAACACTTCAAGGATCCAGGAAGAACGCCTGTATCCTTGAAGTGACTGGGAGTATTGAAACCATACTAAGTGTCATTAATAACTTCACCATGCTCAAAGGGATATTCAATGTCTTCATATTTTCAAGCATGGTGGCTGCATGATGTTATGGGTATGCTTGTCATCGACAAGGACTGGGGAGGATTTTTTAGGATAAAAAGAAACAGAATAGAGCTAAGCACAGGCAAAATCCTAGAGGGAAACCTGGTTCAGTCTGCTTTCCAACAGACGCTGGGAGACAAATTCAACTTTCAGCAGGACAATAACCTAAAACACAAGGCCACATATACTCTGGAGGTGCTTACCAAGACAACATGTAATGTTCCTTAGTGGCCTAGTTACAGTTTTAACTTAAATTGGCTTGAAAATCTATGGCAAGACATGAAAATGACTGTCTAGCATTGATCAACAACCAACTTGACAGCTTGAAGAATTAAAAAAATATATTGTACAATCCAGGTGTGCAAACCTTTTGGATTTACCCAAGACTAACATGTATTGACTTAGGGGTTTGAATACTTATGTAAATTAGATATTTCTTTATTTCATTTAAAAAAAATGTCTAAACATGTTTTCACTTTGTCATTATAGGGTATTGTCTGTAGATGGGTGAGAAAATATATTTAATCAATTTTGAATTCGGGCTGTAACACAACAAAATGTGGAATAAGTCCAGGGATATACTTTCTGAAGGCACTGTACATGATAACTAACTTTAATTTTTTCTAAGAACATTTTTATTTTACTAAAGACAATTAAGATGTATGAAAACAACTAAAAAATAGCTGCCCATCGTTTAACCCCAAAAAATGTAGTCTAAAACAAATGTCATGACCTACAATGCATGCTGGAGGAACTCATTTCGATAGTAATTTACAAATATATTGACAGCTATACTGATAACAATAATGATAATCATGAAACTACTTTAAATACCAAGATAACAAGTAATAGTTAACAATGTTTTAGTTTCAAAAACACTTAACCCAAGGCAGGGGACCAGTATCTGAGAATGCAACAAAAGCAGCTATATTTAATGTGCGTCTACCTCTGATTTAAACTGTTCCAGGCTAACCTCTGTTACATACAGGACCTAGGCCTCCAGGTTGAGGCCTCAGATAGCCTATAACGCAACGCAACCACACAACTTCTTTAGTAGATTTGGCTGCGTAAAAAGCCTGTTGACTGTGATTTCTGCATGGCCTGGTACCCCAACATTGACCCGTTGGATTACAGTAATCTGGAGTGATCTATAAAATGCATATCCACTAGGGGTTGGATCAGACACACAAACAGACTACGTTGCAATTCGGAGACACATTTGGCTGTAAGATTACATGTATGTAACGGTTAAATATAGATTTCAAATGGACGCGCATTACCTGTAACGCTTGTGTATGCCGTCTTACTTTTGGGGCGTAAACGCCTATCCATTGTAGGCCTAAACTTTGTAAAACAGTAGCCTATTCTGTAGTCATACAATATGAATTCAATATTTATCCAAATATGTGCCATTTGGTGAAAGAAAAATACAATTTGATGGTGTTGTCTGACAAATAAGATTGGGACCTTAAATGCTATGTGGCAGAAACACATGATAAGGGAAATGTATTGCGTTAGGCCTACAACTTTTCTTTCTATAGTGATACGGATGGTATGTGAAGAGGGGTGTTCTCTGAGCTATAAGTAGAAACGTCAACAGATGTGTGAAATGTGTAACCATATGGAGGAAACGACGTATTGACATATGGCTGTTTAGATGACTGGCAAGAGACAAGCATTCAGTTCAATTTGATTTGAATTCAATACAAATGTATTTATCACCTCAGGGGCAACTAAGAAAGGCGAGTCAGTTGACAGTATCAAACGCCATATTCCACATAAAAATACAGTATACAACGGACATCAATCATTATGTGACTGAAACCATTAAGGCCCCATGAGCTGTTGTTGGTTTGTTTTGATTGTCAGTGTGATGTACTGTATATTGGATGTTTAGTTGTCAAAAGATATTTGCATTGAAGTGAGAAAAACCATATGATTGGCATAGTGTATATTATGATACTGATTACTATTTCAATTTTGATCAATAATATTATTGATGTAAACACGTGATGAAGTTTGAATAGTTGAACAGTTCAACCAGTGTGATGATGCCATGAATGACGTTAGGCCCATATGGGATGAGGGACTGCGGGTGTGGGAAAGTGTAGGCCTATTGAAACTGCAAAACATTTGAAATGTGTGTGTGTGTGTGTGTGTGTGTGTGTGTGTGTGTGTGTGTGGTGTGTGTGTGTGGGTTGGTGGGTGTGTCGTCACCCTCACACACACAGAGCTGTCGTGGCAATCAGTCCTCTCTTATCTTACTGCTGAGTGTGGGATTTGATTGACAGGTACATTCAACACATTCACAGATTACAACATCTGAAACGAATAATCAGCTATTTAATAATTATTACCTTCCTAATTATGTAATCCCATTCATTCCCAATGTGGATGTTTTGTGCCTTGTAAATGGGTATAGGCCTACAACAGACAACCACCTGCGGTTGGTCCCAGTTACAATTCGCAACAGCCACAATTAGGCTATACTGCGCAGTCACAACAACGGTAGGCATGTAATGAACTCAAAATAAGTGAAGGCTTTAGTTGAACATACAACAATAGAACCCATCGCTATTAAATGTGAATTTGGGCAAAGCAGCCCAAGTCTTGTTCAAATTTTCGTTAATATTAGGCCTAATGGACCGATGGAACAAGGCTAAATCATTTAGCACAGTTCATGCGTTTCTGAAGAACTGAATATATACATTTGAGGAAAAAACTAGGCATATAAACTTTGACTGAATTTCAACTTTTCCAAGTAAGACTATGTTACAAATATATAAAACTAGGCACGCTCGAGGAAAAACTATGTCATCTCTAGTTGAAAAAAGCTTATTTACCATCAAAGGTCTTGTGCATGAGTTGTACAAAATGCATTGTACTATCAACTATAATAACCGTCTTTTTTGTTGTTTCAGAAATTAGGCTGCGTAGGCTATAGATCTTGGCCTATTGACAAGATCTATAGTGAACTCCAAATGTAACCTAGGCTAATGAGTGGTTGCAGTGCACTTCGGGTTTATCATTGAAGTTTTAGCTATAGGCAATTTTTGGTGGGCAATTTATTTGATTTTTTTGTACATTTCTGCTACTCGCTGTTTATAATCTATGCATAGTCACTTTACCCTTACCTACATATACAAAGTACCTCGACTAAACTGTACCCCAGCACACTGACTCGGTACAGACCCCTGTATATAGCCTCGTTATTGTTATGTAATCTTATACTGTTATTTGTTACTTTAGTTTATTTAGTATAGATTTTCTTAACTCTATTTCTTGAACTGCATTGTTGGTTAAGGGCTTGTAAGTAAGTATTTCGCGGTAAGGTCTACACCTGTTGTATTCGGTGCATGTGACAAATACAATTTGATTTGATTTAGACTATGTGTATTTTACGTTCTCTAAACTTCTCTCAACTCTAAACATCCTCTCTTTTCTTTAATGTTTTCGTGAGATGATATTACGGCTTTGTACAAGAGAATTTCATGATTTCCCTCTAAAAAGATCATGGCAAAATAGCCTACTGTGGTGACTGAGCTTATTGCATCCATTGACTATTCCAGGCTTCGAGTAGCCAGTTTCTTTTCGATAGCGTTTAAATAATTTATAATATCCTATAGGTATGCATAGTATATGCACGCGTCTATTATTCGGTTTAAACTAGTCGGGGGAAAAAAATCTATAGTGTCTTAAATGTAGAAATTAGAATAAAAAACAAGGGTTCCTTGGACTATATACTACATATACCGATCTGAGTCTGTTCACCAATCAAAGACTAGCCTGAGCAAACCGGATATTACGTTACTAGTGACAGCCACTTTAGTGCACCCTGTCATTACAATATTGTCGATATACGACTGTCAAACCGGCAAGACAAAAACAAAACTACAGCCACCAAGATCTAAAAAAAATCATACAATAGTTATACACAAGAATGGCATGGCCATGCCTTATATGGTTCGTTTTACCTTATGTGACCCTTTCCCCCATTTGAACACCCCCTTCTCAACGTTTTCTACACAGACATTATTGCGATCTCCAAATGCAGAAGACCCCGAGCAGACCACCAACAATCCAATAGCCGTGACCATGCCACCACAGCGCCGCCGAAACCAGCAAGTCAAACGGGGGTAAAGTAACTGATTTCAAGCCCATGCTCTGGGGTGCATGGTTGGAGAAAAGGTTCCTTTCTTGGATACAGAGTGAACTGACTGGCTTTGCAGAGACTAAGATAGATCATGCTGGTGGTTACACGATTGTCTTTCAGTTAATTTTTTACGTGGGTGAACAAGTATAGCACCTCCCAGTTTCTTTGGTCATAGATCTGGTCTCTTCTTGTAGGCTACACTCATTGTATACGTACAACATGCATTTTGGGTTTAGCGCGTATCTATAGCTGAGGAGGCTCGCTATCTGGCTTGTCCACAGGGCCCCCTCCTTCTCACCACATCCACCATCTCTCTTCTCTACTTCGGGCCGCAGGATAGTGCTGAAACATGCCGAGACACTTGCAGGGCAGCTCGTGTCCGTCGCAGGTCCGCGAGGCTGGTTCTGGTTTGTAGCCTAGCTGGATCTACTTTGTGGTGTAGTCTCCCCCAGCATATCTGAATATAACTATTGCAAAGGAGGGAAACAAGTTAAAGAATATAAATAACTGCCCAATAACGAGGTGAAGAAAACAGGAGATCTATACACCAATATTGGAATCGATGTTCGATCAAGCTACGACTATGGGCGATGGTATCGCCGAGGACCGCAACCACCACCACCACCACCGCCGTGGATCCAACTCTCTGTACGGTGACCGGATGGACAAATGCCATATCGAACTTGGGAGCAGGTCGCCGGTGCAGAGTACAACCGATACCGCGGGTACATCGGCGTCAACCCCCACCTCCTCCAGTGAAGACGGACATGATAAACTGGACCACGTGGACCCAGACTACTGCCAGAGGATTTTAGTTCGAGGTTAGTAAAATATTCTCTTTTTTGTTGTTGTTGAGAAAATGTACATCTAGAAAGATGAATTGCAGAAAGAGAGCATAGATTTTCTGCAAAGGTTTCTGCACAAACCCAGAGGTTCACAATTATTAAGATTTGAGAATTTTCATAAAATTAACTTATTACTAGGCTATTATTTTTTAGAAGGATACATTTACATCTATACCACTATTGCAATTAACTTATATTACACTACTTCGATAACAACTACTACTACACTGTTATTACTATACTACTTTTAGGCTTACAAATAAACCAATAGTTTAAGTGATTTATTGTAAATAAAATCTGACGGTATTCTCATATTCAGATGAAGATATAATACTATGTCTAATGTAATTCAACATTAAAATATAGCCATATATTCTGACAACAGGTTAGATTTTTTTAAACTGCTCAACTATTCAAACTTCATCACATGTATTTACATCAATACTATTATCAATCCCAATTTATATAATAATAATCAGTATCATAATATACATTATAGGATCACATAATAATAGCAGTACTTGCTTTGTACTATATGAGCCAACAAATGATTCAGTAATCATTGGCAAACAAAATGTTTTTTTCAACACAAACCATCATGTGTATGTCTTAGTGTGTGTTTACTCGTGGTCATGTTGTTGCCTTTGTTTGAGTTAAGGTATTGTTATCAAAAACGGGATAAGAAATAATCTAAATGGTCCACGCCCTCTTTGTTAAAAAAAAAAGGGAACCACCTTTGTTGGTCTACGCCACCTCTGCATGGAATTCTCCAAAATATGTAGACTCACTAAATAGACCCCAGGAAAAAAATTAACCCCAGGAAGAGGTTCTGCTGCTTCAGCAATAGCTGATGGGGATCCTAATAAAATACTAAAAACTAAATAGTTATTTTTAAGAATGAATCAAATGTATTTCTGTGGACCTTAAGGCCTACAACCTATTTTAAAACGTGTTGACAGGGAAACACAATAGTTTACATTTTAGTCATTAAATAGACTCTCTTATCCTAAGCAACTTACAGGAGCAATTAGGGCTAAGTGCCTTGCTCAATGGCACATCGACAGATCTTATAATTGTATGCAGCCATGATGGCAATAGTGCTTCAGTAGTTTGTAGTAAATTATGACAATAATCATCCTCCTCAGCAAACTTCCCGTCTCAAAGCACAACAAACACAGAGCCATGCTTCTTTCAGAATTAAAAACAAATATTAACTGCAAATCTATAAGGAAAGTATTGGTTTTTCATATTTGGTGTATACCAGTTACCTTTCAAATGTTTATATTTAAAACGTTATAAAATAGTTTTAGGGGTGTGAATTGTTAAAACATGTCACATTGTTAAAAGTGTGACTAAAATGCTATAAAATGCTATACTTGTCTTGTAGTCGATAGTAATTAGGTTATGTGACTGACTAACTTAGAATTAAATGAATTGAATATGCATCTCTATAGTTTTGTTTAGTGCTTATAGACATATGTCTTTGCGCTGCTTTGCAGGGCTGTAAAATGCATTATGATGTCAACAAACCCCAAACAATACAGGTAGCAAACATGTTTGGGAAGACTATTCTTATCAACAGTTTTAAAATGGTTTTATTTTTAATAATAGTCATAGTGAACAGAAAACACATTTTATTTAAGTTTATTCTATTCACAATTTCAAATTGACCACTCATTTCAAAAATATAATATCCATATCCCTTACCCAGATAGTTTTCACACCAATGTGGGATGCATATCGGGCTAACATGACATGTAGGCACTGACAATATCAATATCACTCTTTACAAAATAAAGTTAAACTTTCCCCCCTTTGTGTGCACAATTAGATTTTCACCAAATGTGCAACTGGCCCATTCATTTGAACAATGATGATCATACATTGCCTACTGGAAAGTTCTAAATCATTTAGTTAAATGCTCATGCCCAGGCCTTGAAACGGTGTCTTGGTGGGTGTAAATCTGAATAGAAAGCCGGTAATTGTAGCAAGGAGCGACCTCCGCGGCAGACCGAGCTAGATTAGAAGTGGCGAGGGCGAGCTGAGCGCTGAATCCAAGATAAATCTGCAGTCCCCGGTGTCACTATATGTTTTTAAAGCTGACGATTGAATGCGCTGGATACCTCGTGAGAACCCGGGGTCAGCGAAAGGTCAGCATGTCTGACCCGCGACGTCTCGATGCGCGTGCAAACTGTTTTAGAGGCCCTGCTGTAACGTTTAACATTGAGATGATTTTAATCTATCGTGTTATTATGAATGAATGGATGATGTATTAGTTGGAAATCATAAATATTCGAAATGTTAGAATGAATCTCTGCATGTGCTCTGGCTAACACCACGCTTGCATGCCATGGCAGATGGGCTATGGTGCCCGAGACTATGCTGCATATAGGCCTAGATGCTATTTCCAGTGTAGGCAACACATATGGAGTCACTGATGGTAGTCTCCGTCATCCATAAGTATAAATATCTATACATTGTGCAATCTATAGGCTGTTGTCAATGGTGCAACCATATAAGTAGCCTCAAAATATATATACCACTCACGTGACTGCAATGACAAAGGAAACAGATAGTAGACCCAATGGTGGTTACGCAGGAAGTAGTAGGCCCAGAGCCATGTATTTAGGTTATAGGCTTATGTTCCATTCTGTCAAGGAATTCAGAATTCTGAAGCTTCTAGAATTTGATGGACGTTTTGCTGGGGAATTGATATGGATTTAGGCGCAACATTATATACGACAGAAATGCTATAGGGCTATACCTCATTTGACAGTTGTATTTTATTGTGGGAAACCAGCTGGGTTAGGCTATATGTATGTTTCAGATGTATATATCACTTATAGGCGGGCCTATCTATTGTAAAGACTGTATTATTTCAAAATACTGGAAATTGTTTAACATCCGATTTCGGTGAGGGATTTAGAAAACATTTGGTTGATATATTTTATTATCATATATTTAGTTTGATTAGTCACATTTTTTTGGACAGTGGACCTAGATTATTTCATTGTTTTCAGTCAAAACACGTCCCTCTTTCTAGCCTACTTGAGGAGCGTTTCGTTGTTTTAACCATGTCTAGTATTGGCTGACTGATAAGTATTAAAGACATATATATTGTTTAGGGCGGATTGTAGGATATGCATGGGACCATTGTGACTACGTAAAGCGTGTTTAGATTTTTGTTTAAAAATATCGATTTTTCTATTCCATCTACATTGACAGTCCGTTTGGACTTATAGCAACTTTAAAGTTGTCAAGATAAAGTTGCACAATTAGGTTTGCACTCAACAGCTATTTGGTGTTGGTTTAATAGCATATTCCCCATAGCAAGACTTGGCATATGACCTAATTTGATATAAAAACACGCATTTCCTGATGTTGTATGTATTGAACCAAACAATTTAATATTGTCCCATAAATTGCTATATTAAACGTGTATTGATGCATCAACTAGCCTAGGCTACATTCTCCAGGGTTCTAGGACGCATGGCAAATGCAAAAGTACAATTGAAATAGAACTCTGAAAACATGGTCTCCAAACATTCGCTCTCGCTGAGGCAGACAGTGCACGTAATATTTAGTAAAATTAGGTATAGTTTAGTAATGTGATGGGGATGTTTCTTTCAGCTCTAATTTTCCGGACTTCTGGCTATTACTTTTTTGGGGAATATTCCCCAAACATATTGCAATGCAACAATGGTATTCCGATTTTTAAAATTCTTATTATTTGACCTTACTTCCAGTTCCATGAGAGAGCCTAATGTAGCCTACGCTCAGTTGGAAGTATGGGAAAACTATTCTAAGGCATCAGAACCTTAACATAACGGGTAGACGTATTATCTGGTGCATTGAGTTGTATTTACGGATATTGTCATTCTTACAATATATACTATTTTACGCCCTTTCTGTATTTCTTTCCCTAGTAACTTGACTAGCCTACACTATAATTCCCAAGCATGCAAACTACACGTCAATTTCCTCATACTGAAAATAATGATCACTTCAAGGTTATTCTAAAATAGCGTGGGCCCTACTTATATGAAAGCACACATTTGTGCCATAAAGTAGCACAATGTTTAACTATATTTTCTTGGTCTGTCCAAAGAATTATGACATTGGTACAACAGTATATGCAATTGTAATGTTAAGCAAAGTAGCCTAAGACTATTATTTGTAATTGTGACATTTCACACTGTCCGGCTGCAATATCCACAGATGCTAAGGGTACCATCCGGGAGATCGTGTTGCCAAAAGGTCTCGACCTCGACAGGCCAAAACGCACGCGGACCTCCTTCACTGCAGAGCAGCTCTACCGGCTCGAGCTAGAGTTCCAGCGCTGCCAGTATGTAGTCGGCCGAGAACGCACTGAGCTTGCGAGGCAGCTGAACCTGTCTGAGACACAGGTAAGAAACAGACATCATTTGACAGAGTATTTCCTCAGTCGTGGGGATAATATATTGATATCCTGTTTTAACAACGAAGACAAATAGGAAGTACATTCAGGAGTCCCAATTTGTATAGGCCTAAATATTCAAATATTAGATTACATTTATTTTACCCAAAGACAGTTTGAGATTCATGTTTAAATAGTTTCTTTACCAGTTCAAAGAACATGTTTTTTGTTATCCCTGCGGTGGTGTGCTTATTGGTTTGATAAAGGTAACTTATTAGGCTGAGGTTATACCATACATTATAACTAATCGCTGTGCAGTGCAGTCACATCCAACTGGACACAAACATGTTGGATCAACGTTGTTTTAATGTAATTTGTTAACATATTGTGAAGTGGAATCTTCGTGGAAAATGCATTGGAGTTGAAAAAAGTAATCAACATAAACCGTTTTTTTAGGGTAAAATTTCAACCACAGGATTTTGTCATCATGGAAACCAAATTGTAACATACAACCTTGTATAACATATGTTTGAATTTGTACTTTTAAACCAATGTCATATCTCGGTATGTCTGAAGGAAGAAAAACAATAGTCTGGGCAGCACCTCCTTCTGAATTTATCTATCTACAGCTACCTTCTGGTGTCCCATCCAGGGTTTTTAACCAAGCCCCACTATGACATGTGTCACTGACTATTACCAATGTGCTGGCATGAGAATGATTGTTAAAAGATCTCCACTTAGCAACCCGTGAATCTATTTCGTTTTTATCGAAGTTATTCCAAAGAGAAGGTTTAACAGAGCAAATTAAATGTGACCATACTTTATCATGCTTTAAATCAACCCATAATTCAACAAGAATAGACAATACAATAGGCCTTGGGTTTCAAGCTCTGGTTGATTTAAAATGTAATGATATTTAGTGATATTGGTGCGGCAGGTAGCCTAGTGGTTTGAGCGTTGGACCCGAAAGGTTGCTGGATCGAATCCCTGAGACGACAAGGTAAAAAATCTGTCGTTCTGCCCCTGAACAAGGCAGTTAACTCACTGTATCTAGGCCGTCATTGTAAATAAGAATTAGTTCTAAACTGACTTGCCTAGTTGAATATTGAACTTTTCGGTTTTCAGCGCAACAAAATATCAACATTTGAAGGAGATATCTAAAGTTTGAAGGAGATATTTAAAGTTTGATTTGATTTAGTTCTACTTTGTTTTTTTTGATAGCGATGTGATTCCAACATATCAATTATTAATTTGTGGACTGGAATTAAACTGTAATTAAAGCCAAACTAAATCAGTGGCAAATGTTGATATTTGGTTGCGTCGTCAACCAAAAACTATTCAATATTACTTTTGCAATAGAGTAAATAGCCCAAAATGAAGGTTATTTAACAAACTAATATAACATTCAACCTTAAAATGAGGAACACATCCATGGCCACATTTTGAGGTTACTGTAACTATAAATGCCTTATTATGTAATCATATAACGCGTGCAGGTTCAAGATAGCATGCATAGGTCATCGCAGGTTTGTGGAGAGATCTTCAAAATTGCTGTAATAATCTGAGGCAAATCTCGAACAGTATTGATCACTTGCATCATGTACTTTTAATGTAATCTCAACTGCAATCCAGGTCATTTGGCGCTGTTATTAGATGAAGCAGAGTGAAAACACATGCATCTGTTGTATGAATAAAATATCTGACATGGTATTCCCATTTGAACTTTGCTGTGCCTTTTTAAATGGTTGAAAGCGCATTGATAGACATTTGGGTGTCAACTAAACCAACAATTCAGACATAGTTTTTCCACTGAAATTTGGTTGTGGTTTTAGAATTTAGATGGTAGAATTAGCTTTTAGTGATAGCACATAGTAGAATTTCCTAACGTTTGGCTGTTACTTTGAGTGGGGTGAATA
This sequence comes from Oncorhynchus tshawytscha, assembly GCF_018296145.1. Taxonomy (NCBI): domain Eukaryota; kingdom Metazoa; phylum Chordata; class Actinopteri; order Salmoniformes; family Salmonidae; genus Oncorhynchus; species Oncorhynchus tshawytscha. The sequence continues at coordinate 17,795,208 of NC_056438.1, read as the reverse complement.
TAGGTGGTAATCTCATTGATCAACTTCTCAAACAAATATTGCGCTATTATCCAAATTGGAATGACGTGGTGTGCTCAGTGGGATTCTATTGTATAATGTCTCTGAATTATTTTATACCTAACTTTTGTCATGTAGACTAAATGTATCTACTGGGGAGAAGCACGAGGTGTAGACCTATTCCATCTAAGACACGACCAATGTCTTATTCGGAAACTCCACGCAGTCATCATCATCATATAGCCTTGCATTTGCGCAATGGCTCCATTCTTGGGGCCTATCTACGAGTTCATAACCTATTGTCAGTGCTGACGTTTCTTTGCGGGAATTCATAGTAGCCCCATCAGCCAAACACCATCACGCCCTCGGCGCTTTACACTAAGTATTCTATAATAATAACAATAACGATAATGTTAATACATTTATATTATTTAAACTTTTTTTGCAACGATACAGTGTGTTGTATAAAACAAACTTCTCTAGACAACAGTAACAAGGGAAAGATGGATGGTTGTAGGCTATACTATAGCCCGTGTCCTCCAAATGAAGGATAGAGCAATGATAGCGCATGACAGAAAACATGGTGTGAAAGAATAGGACAAAATGGCAACTAAAATATGATGGAAAACATCCATGGCCTCAATTGTCAACTGATGCCTTACTATGTCTCTGAAGCGAGTTGTGCCTATAGGAGCTGAACTATTTACACGGTAAGTTATCATTTCCGCAGTATATTTAGTAGACCTAACGTAATGTGTAGCCTATACGTTTATCCCTGATAATGAGAGAGTGACAGGGTTCATTATCGTCAAATGGTTGGTGTGAATGAAAACACTTGCTAGAGATGCTATAGGCCCCACTTGTCTGTCCAAGACTGCATCTCCCTCCATTTAGAACCACACCATGGTGTGACAGAAAACAACGATTGGCAACTAAAATATTATAGATAACATGGAGGATCCAGAACCTCATATGTTTTCTGTCAACTAATGCATTACTATGCCGCTGGTGTAATTATACGAGTTATGCCTATAGAACTAAACTAGTTACATGCCTAGTTATAATTTCCGCAACACATTTAGTAGGCTAGACCTATGTGTAGCCTGTACGTTAATTCCTGAAAATGAGAGAGTGACAGGGTTGATTATCGTCAAATGGTTGGTGTGAATGAAAACACTTGTTAGAGACGCTATAGGCCCCAGCCTATTTGTCGAAAGGGCTATTCAAGACCAAGTATTTCTAGTTCAACGGCATCTCCCTCGATTTAGGACCAATGAGAATCAGAATCAACTTTATTCACCATGTACATTTACATGTATGCTACCAGGAACTTGACCTGGTGAAATAGTGCTGACCACAATAAGCAGAACATACAGACAGAATATATGAACAAAGAATGTATACATGATCCACATACAGTATGTAGACCTACACTATATAGATACAGCAACAACAGAACAATTAGCCTACACTATATAGATACAGCAACAACAGAACAATTAGCCTACACTATATAGATACAGCAACAACAGAACAATTAGCCTACACTATATAGATACAGCAACAACAGAACAATTAGCCTACACTATATAGATACAGCAACAACAGAACAATTAGCCTACACTATATAGATACAGCAACAACAGAACAATTAGCCTATACTATATAGATACAGCAACAACAGAACAATTAGCCTATACTATACAGATACAGCAACAACAGAACAATTAGCCTATACTATACAGATACAGCAACAACAGAACAATTAGCCTACACTATATAGATACAGCAACAACAGAACAATTAGCCTATACTATATAGATACAGCAACAACAGAACAATTAGCCTATACTATACAGATACAGCAACAACAGAACAATTAGCCTATACTATATAGATACAGCAACAACAGAACAATTAGCCTACACTATACAGATACAGCAACAACAGAACAATTAGCCTACACTATATAGATACAGCAACAACAGAACAATTAGCCTACACTATATAGATACAGCAACAACAGAACAATTAGCCTATACTATACAGATACAGCAACAACAGAACAATTAGCCTACACTATATAGATACAGCAACAACAGAACAATTAGCCTACACTATATAGATACAGCAACAACAGAACAATTAGCCTACACTATATAGATACAGCAACAACAGAACAATTAGCCTATACTATACAGATACAGCAACAACAGAACAATTAGCCTACACTATATAGATACAGCAACAACAGAACAATTAGCCAACACTATATAGATACAGCAACAACAGAACAATTAGCCTACACTATATAGATACAGCAACAACAGAACAATTAGCCTACACTATATAGATACAGCAACAACAGAACAATTAGCCTACACTATATAGATACAGCAACAACAGAACAATTAGCCTACACTATATAGATACAGCAACAACAGAACAATTAGCCTACACTATATAGATACAGCAACAACAGAACAATTAGCCTACACTATATAGATACAGCAACAACAGAACAATTAGCCTACACTATATAGATACAGCAACAACAGAACAATTAGCCTACACTATATAGATACAGCAACAACAGAACAATTAGCCAACACTATATAGATACAGCAACAACAGAACAATTAGCCTACACTATATAGATACAGCAACAACAGAACAATTAGCCAACACTATATAGATACAGCAACAACAGAACAATTAGCCTACACTATATAGATACAGCTACAACAGAACAATTAGCCTATACTATATAGATACAGCAACAACAGAACAATTAGCCTATACTATACAGATACAGCAACAACAGAACAATTAGCCTATACTATACAGATACAGCAACAACAGAACAATTAGCCTACACTATATAGATACAGCAACAACAGAACAATTAGCCTACACTATATAGATACAGCAACAACAGAACAATTAGCCTACACTATATAGATACAGCAACAACAGAACAATTAGCCAACACTATATAGATACAGCAACAACAGAACAATTAGCCTACACTATATAGATACAGCAACAACAGAACAATTAGCCATACTATATAGATACAGCAACAACAGAACAATTAGCCTATACTATACAGATACAGCAACAACAGAACAATTAGCCTACACTATATAGATACAGCAACAACAGAACAATTAGCCAACACTATATAGATACAGCAACAACAGAACAATTAGCCTACACTATATAGATACAGCAACAACAGAACAATTAGCCAACACTATATAGATACAGCAACAACAGAACAATTAGCCTACACTATATAGATACAGCAACAACAGAACAATTAGCCTACACTATATAGATACAGCAACAACAGAACAATTAGCCTATACTATACAGATACAGCAACAACAGAACAATTAGCCTACACTATATAGATACAGCAACAACAGAACAATTAGCCTACACTATATAGATACAGCAACAACAGAACAATTAGCCTACACTATATAGATACAGCAACAACAGAACAATTAGCCAACACTATATAGATACAGCAACAACAGAAGAATTAGCCTACACTTAGGTGTACTATTACACATATCTACATACAATTCTCCAGCGCATTTGTACTGCCCTTATACAGATAGATCAATGACAATGAGGGAAAGGAGACGAGGAAAGCAAGCCAATACTTTTGCGATGCAACAACAGCTATTAGCTGTATCATTCAAAGACGTGGCCTCTATTGGTTGACCTCTGCTCTTGAAGTGCTTTTGAGATTCTATGAACAGCGCTATAGAAGTTTAACACATTATTATTAGTATCTTTCGGAGGTTATTTGATTTCCAGGTCCACTTACGCAACGTAAGTGTGTGGTTTGAAACCATTATGTGTGGTTTGAAACAATTCCCATTGCTTCTTCGTTGTGAGAGAGCTTTCGCGAAATGCAGGATTTAAGCGTGGAAATAACAGCTTTTATGAATACAATACGAACTCATCTTAACTCAAGGCTAGATTTAACTTTGATGGTCAGAAACACGATTTAATTAGCATTTTCAATTTCAAGGAGGCGGTGATAACCGAAATGCACGTTGGGAAAAAATGTACTCTGATTTCTGAGTACGTTTAGCCAAACTCATTCGTATTCATCCAGTGACGCCCTCGTTCAAATATTTCCATTCAAGGTCAAGTTTATTTCACAATATGAAATATCTAGAGTCCTACATTCTATCTACAACATTTTGTTTTATAGTCTATCTCCATGTAGCCTCATATTGAAGGGAAGAAGGTTCACCTACCAACATTGTCGACCATGTCCAATTTGCTATAGCTACACAAACAATCATGCGACGAAAAGACACATCAAGTTAATTAAAAATACAACTATGGCAATCTTATATCTAATTTTATCACAATATACCAGTAAACTTCAAACCAAGAGCATCACAAATCATCTTTTTGCTGTTCGGCCAAAACAAAAGAAGAGGTGGGACTATGTCATGGATGTTTTGGCCACTGTGAAGAATGTTTACATCAACATGTTCATCACTTACTTATATTTTTAAATGCCCATTCCATGCTATGACATCTCTTGTCGATTTCTTTCGATTAAAAAATAAGTGATTGAATTCATCAAATGCTATTCTTAATTTGATCATTTAAAGAGATCAAGCCTAATACGAATTCAATTCAATACATGGGATAGGCTCGTAGCTTAAACCTTAGCGCATCCAATAACGTCATAATAACACCTAATAACGCGTCATTTAACCCAAAATCCTTCCATGCTGTAAGATATTGCTACATTTTGACATTGTAAGCCCATTTATATTCACTAGCCTATTATAGTTGACTAACACGAAATATCGAAGTCCCGACAATATTGGGCCTAAAAATATATATATTTTACAATAAGTTTAGTAAGTTTATTAAAGGGGGGCAGCGTATGCACACAAACAGATATAGCCTAACTTGTGATATTGCGCTCTTATAATATTACGTCAGTCATGTAAATAGTTTATTGTTCCGAAGTTCGTTAAGACATTTGCGCGGATTCCTAAGCACCATGTGTTTGAGGATATGGTCGTTGACCCAAACTAACTCGAATTAGGTCACGTTTGGTCACGTATCAAAATTGCCCAGGCAATGAGGCATAGGCTACATTTGCTCAACAAAATACATACGGGAAATACTTTTTAACAGTTTCATTTAATCAAAAAAGACAGAAAATATATGAAATAGTGTGCATGTTTTGCTGTTCAACTTGTACTAAGACAAATTATTCAATGGGGTGTCTGAATATGCTTCGGGCTACCTAAACCGTTTCCCAGTTAAAACAAAGTTTCCATGCCAGTTGTGCGTAAAAGCCTTGAGTTCACCAAGAGCTACATGAAAGCAAACTATTTGCAGGTTGACGTTTATTGGGAGAAGTCTTGTCCTTGAGGCAGAAGTGAGCGATTTCTGCTAGATGGACCAGCTGCAAAGTTAAAATGGTCTATATTGTAAAAATTCTTAAAAACAAAAATGTTTTTTTTTTACATTTAAGTTTAGGGTTAGGCATTAGGCGTATCAGTGTGGTTAGGGTTAGGTTTAAAATCAGATATTATTAAAATCAGTTATTACTTTGTGGCTGTGCCAGCTAGTGACCACTGCAAAGCTGCCTCCAGAACACGATCCATGACGAAAACGCGAACCTATAAACTATTTGAGTCGGGTGAATAACCTGTAAAGTCAAACCCCTCCCTCATTCAGGCAACATCTCGCCTCTCCCCAGAGCCCAGCAGGTGGCTCCCCCTTCCCATGTAACGCGGCGGGGAGCCTCGCACCCTTGGCACGCTATGGAGTTTTCTTGGGGATGTCTGTTCTAGCAGGCTTAACTGCTCCAAGGATTGATACTGTTCATAGTATATCAGGAAATACATCCCTAAAGGCAGCGTAATTGTGTTACTATTGTCTCTGTCACTAACTTCTCTTCCTGTTCACTGCTACAATGATTTACTCAGCTATAGAAGAAACACTCACATTGCATTTCGGGATGGTTCTTTGACTGTGCACCCCAATTGTTCTTGCTTGTGCTTTCTCCAATTGGTTTCTCGGACTCCTTGTTTTACATAAAAGCTTAAAAGTACATTTTGGATTGACCCTCGGTTAATACCTCCATACAATTTGGAGCACTTTCATCCCATGCACTTGTAATCTCTTACAATATTAATACATTTTCAATTCCGTTATTCTGTCTATCAGTCCACAGAGTAGGCTACATTTTCAGTTTGCTTGAGAAACGCCTTAGTCTGGGAATGCGCAGAAATGGCAACCTACGCTGAGTGTACAAAACATTAGGAACACCTTCCTAATATTGAGTTGCACACCCGTTTGCCCTCAGAACAGCCTAATGTCGTTGCTGCATCTACTCTACAAGGTTTCGAAAAACGTTCCACAGGGATACTGGCCCATGTTGACTCCAATGCTTCCCACAGTTTTGTCAAGTTGGCTGGATATCCTTTGGGTGGTGGGTTATTGTTGATACACAAAGGAAACTGTTGAACATGAAAAACCCAGCAGCTTTGCAGTTCTTGACACACTCAAACCTGTGCGCCTGGCACCTACTACCATACCCGGTTCAAAGGCACTCTTGCTCAATCACCCTCTGAATGGCACACATGTCTCAATTGTCTCAAGGCCTAAAAATCCTTCTTCAACCTGTCTCCTCACCTTCATCTACACTGATTGGAGTGGATTTAACAGGTCACATCAATAAGTAATCCTAGCTTTCACCTGGATTCACCTGGTCAGTCTATGTCATGGAAAGAGCAGGTGTTCCTTAATGTTTTGTACACTTAGTGTATTCTCCCTATATAGCAGGACCCTACTCATGCACAGGGCTCTGGTTTAAAATATTGCACTATATTGGGAATAGGGTGCCATTTCAGATGCACCGCAAACGGGGTCTAATGATTGTCTTTCACATCGAGACTGTCTTCGTTAGCACCTTTCATTGTGTTACCTTTTCATTTGAATTTGGTTGTAGATAAGTTACATTCCACAATGTGAGAAAGGAATGTCTTCTAGGTGAGGGCTACCCTGGAGTACAACGCTTTAATAACCAGAACTGAAATGACCTTTACTGAAACCACGTTTAGTGAAAATACTTTTACTGAAATTACTTTTAACGGAATGGACTTTTACGGAAATTACTTGTGCAGAAATTATTTTTACTGAAATGGTTGACTGAAATGACCTTTGACTCCGACTGAAATGATAATTTAGACCAAAAATACAAACATTTTCCACCAAATACTTAAGTTAGTAAGGCTTTATCTTTTCACTTATGTAAATAATGACAGGTATCTTAATCTGTCACTTGACTCTGAGGCCTTGGCATAAAGATGTTGAGTCAACGTAGTTTCCATGTTATTGCAACGTTGGTATTATTACTCTATAGCAACGATGAAAACTGGTCGAATTTTAGCCAATGACACAAGTTTGCATATAGAATCACACTGTTCCCATCAACACTGTCCCCACCCACCTGGTACCATCCCACCCAGTACCATCCCACCTGGTACCAACCCACCTGGTACCAACCCACCTGGTACCATCCCACCTGGTACCAACCCACCTGGTACCATCCCACCTGGTACCAACCCACCTGGTACCATCCCACCTGGTACCATCCCACCTGGTACCAACCATGGGTCCACCATGACCAGGCCTTATTTTATTGACGTATTGCATTGTATCACTCTATTGTTCTCTAATGCCCACCCAGGGGAAAACAGGATTTAATGGTGGAAGGGGCTGTTTAAAACTGGTTTATTCCGGCCCTGGGACAAATAGTAGAGGGCTAAGTTACAGAATGAATGGAATCCCTCTAGTTCATGTGGAGCTTTGGACACAAGCTGGTCAGAGCTAGCAGCTGTGAGTGACCAAATATTTGTATATATTTTGATCTATCAAGGCAGCAAAGCTTGCTAAACATGCACAGTTAGATAGGCTGATGAGCTGCTGGAAAACACCCACAACCATGTTTGTTTTAGAGACTTGTGTGTGAAGTACAGTAAGTGTGGTACTGTAAGTGTGGTACAGTAAGAGAGGTACAGTAAGAGAGGTACAGTAAGTGTGGTACAGTAAGTGTGGTACAGTAAGTGAGGTACAGTAAGTGAGGTACAGTAAGTGAGGTACAGTAAGTGTGGTACAGTAAGTGAAGTACAGTAAGTGAAGTACAGTGAGGTACAGTAAGTGAGGTACAGTAAGTAAAATACAATAAGTGAAGGACAGTAAATGTGTGCATGTGTGTTGTGTTGATAATGACTGTAGTGACATATAGGTCTGCCATGCCTGTGTCTAACCTTCCAACACAGTGGTTTTGCAGAACTTAATGCAAGATAAATACCAGGTTAAATACTAACAGAAACAAGAGGTAATCTATTCTAATCTGTGCTGTACTGACCATGGATTTGCACGAGAGAAAGAGAGAAAGAGACAGACAGATCGATAGAAAGACAGACAGACAGATGACCGAGAGAGAGAAAGAGACAGACCGACCGGCAGACAGACAGATGACAGAGAGAGAGAAAGAGACAGACCGACCGGCAGACAGACAGATGACAGAGAGAGAGAAAGAGACAGACCGACCGGCAGACAGACAGACAGATGACAGAGAGAGAGAAAGAGACAGACCGACCGGCAGACAGACAGATGACAGAGAGAGAGAAAGAGACAGACCGACCGGCAGACAGACAGATGACAGAGAGAGAGAAAGAGACAGACCGATCGGCAGACAGACAGATGACAGAGAGAGAGTAAGAGACAGACAGACCGACCGGCAGACAGACAGATGACAGAGAGAGAGTAAGAGACAGACAGACCGACCGGCAGACAGACAGATGACGGAGAGAGAGAAAGAGACAGACCGACCGGCAGACAGACAGATGACAGAGAGAGAGAAAGAGACAGACCGACCGGCAGACAGACAGATGACAGAGAGAGAGAAAGAGACAGACCGACCGGCAGACAGACAGATGATAGAGAGAGAGAAAGAGACAGACTGACCGGCAGACAGACAGATGACAGAGAGAGCGAGAGAGAGAGAGCAGAGACTTAGAGAGCGGATCTGATCCTTATCTTAGTAAAACCCAGGGAGGAGGGAGGAGCACTGAGGACGTATTTGAGAGATACATAACTCCTGTTTTCAAACATCAACTTGTCAGAATCCTTTACACACACAGCTCTACTAATACCTTCTGTGTGTGACATCCCTCTATCCCTCTGTGTGTGACATCCCTCTATCCCTGTGTGTGTGACATCCCTCTATCCCTCTCTCTGTGTGTGTGACATCCCTCTATCCCTGTGTGTGTGACATCCCTCTATCCCTGTGTGTGTGACATCCCTCCCCTGTGTGTGTGACATCCCTCTATCCCTGTGTGTGTGACATCCCTCTATCCCTGTGTGTGTGACATCCCTCTATCCCTGTGTGTGTGACATCCCTCTGTCCCTGTGTGACATCCCTCTATCCCTCTCTGTCTGTGTGACATCCCCTATCCCTGTGTGTGTGACATCCCTCTATCCCTGTGTGTGACATCCCTCTCCCTGTGTGACATCCCTCTATCCCTCTCTGTCTGTGTGACATCCCCTATCCCTGTGTGTGACATCCCTCTATCCCTGTGTGTGTGACATCCCTCTATCCCTGTGTGTGTGACATCCCTCTATCCCTGTGTGTGTGACATCCCTCTATCCCTGTGTGTGTGACATCCCTCTATCCCTGTGTGTGTGACATCCCTCTATCCCTGTGTGTGTGACATCCCTCTGTCCCTGTGTGTGTGACATCCCTATATCCCTGTGTGTGTGACATCCCTCTATCCCTGTGTGTGTGACATCCCTCTATCCCTGTGTGTGTGACATCCCTCTATCCCTGTGTGTGTGACATCCCTCTCCCTGTGTGACATCCCTCTATCCCTCTCTGTCTGTGTGACATCCCCCTATCCCTGTGTGTGTGACATCCCTCTATCCCTGTGTGTGTGACATCCCTCTATCCCTGTGTGTGTGACATCCCTCTATCCCTGTGTGTGTGACATCCCTCTGTCCCTGTGTGTGACATCCCTATATCCCTGTGTGTGTGACATCCCTCTATCCCTGTGTGTGACATCCCTATATCCCTGTGTGTGTGACATCCCTCTGTCCCTGTGTGTGACATCCCTATATCCCTGTGTGTGTGACATCCCTCTATCCCTGTGTGTGTGACATCCCTCTATCCCTGTGTGTGTGACATCCCTCTGTCCCTGTGTGTGTGACATCCCTATATCCCTGTGTGTGACATCCCTCTATCCCTGTGTGTGTGACATCCCTCTATCCCTGTGTGTGTGACATCCCTCTATCCCTGTGTGTGTGACATCCCTCTGTCCCTGTGTGTGACATCCCTATATCCCTGTGTGTGTGACATCCCTCTATCCCTGTGTGTGTGACATCCCTCTATCCCTGTGTGTGTGACATCCCTCTATCCCTGTGTGTGTGACATCCCTATATCCCTGTGTGTGTGACATCCCTCTATCCCTGTCTGTGTGACATCCCTATATCCCTGTGTGTGTGACATCCCTCTATCCCTGTGTGTGTGACATCCCTCTATCCCTGTGTGTGTGACATCCCTCTGTCCCTGTGTGTGTGACATCCCTATATCCCTGTGTGTGTGACATCCCTCTATCCCTGTGTGTGTGACATCCCTCTATCCCTGTGTGTGTGACATCCCTCTATCCCTGTGTGTGTGACATCCCTCTGTCCCTGTGTGTGTGACATCCCTATATCCCTGTGTGTGTGACATCCCTCTATCCCTGTGTGTGTGACATCCCTCTATCCCTGTGTGTGTGACATCCCTCTATCCCTGTGTGTGTGACATCCCTCTCCCTGTGTGACATCCCTCTATCCCTCTCTGTCTGTGTGACATCCCCTATCCCTGTGTGTGTGACATCCCTCTATCCCTGTGTGTGTGACATCCCTCTATCCCTGTGTGTGTGACATCCCTCTGTCCCTGTGTGTGTGACATCCCTATATCCCTGTGTGTGTGACATCCCTCTATCCCTGTGTGTGTGTGTGACATCCCTCTATCCCTGTGTGTGTGACATCCCTCTGTGTGTGTGACATCCCTCTATCCGTCTGTGTGTGTGTAACATCCCTCTCCCTGTGTGTGTGACATCCCTCTATCCCTGTGTGTGACATCCCTCTATCCCTGTGTGTGACATCCCTCTATCCCTGTGTGGATGTGACATCCCTCTGTGTGTATTTGACATCCCTCTATCCCTCTGTGTGTGTGACATCCCTCTATCCCTGTGTGTGTGACATCCCTCTGTCCCTGTGTGTGTGACATCCCTATATCCCTGTGTGTGTGACATCCCTCTATCCCTGTGTGTGTGACATCCCTCTGTCCCTGTGTGTGTGACATCCCTCTATCCCTGTGTGTGTGACATCCCTCTATCCCTGTGTGTGTGACATCCCTCTGTCCCTGTGTGTGACATCCCTATATCCCTGTGTGTGTGACATCCCTCTATCCCTGTGTGTGTGACATCCCTCTATCCCTGTGTGTGTGACATCCCTCTATCCCTGTGTGTGTGACATCCCTCTCCCTGTGTGACATCCCTCTATCCCTCTCTGTCTGTGTGACATCCCCTCCCTGTGTGTGTGACATCCCTCTATCCCTGTGTGTGTGACATCCCTCTATCCCTGTGTGTGTGACATCCCTCTGTCCCTGTGTGTGTGACATCCCTATATCCCTGTGTGTGTGACATCCCTCTATCCCTGTGTGTGTGTGACATCCCTCTATCCCTGTGTGTGTGACATCCCTCTGTGTGTGTGACATCCCTCTATCCGTCTGTGTGTGTGTGACATCCCTCTCCCTGTGTGTGTGACATCCCTCTATCCCTGTGTGTGTGACATCCCTCTATCCCTGTGTGTGACATCCCTCTATCCCTCTGTGTGGATGTGACATCCCTCTGTGTGTATTTGACATCCCTCTATCCCTCTGTGTGTGTGTGACATTCCTCTGTGTGTATGTGACATCCCTCTATCCCTGTGTGTATGTGACATCCCTCTGTGTGTATGTGACATCCCTCTGTGTGTATGTGACATCCCTCTGTCCCTGTGTGTGTGTGACATTCCTCTGTGTGTATGTGACATCCCTCTATCCCTGTGTGTGTGTGACATTCCTCTGTGTGTATGTGACATCCCTCTATCCCTGTGTGCATGTGACATCCCTCTGTGTGTATGTGACATCCCTCTGTGTGTATGTGACATCCCTCTGTCCCTGTGTGTGTGTGACATTCCTCTGTGTGTATATGATATCCCTCTATCCCTGTGTGTATGTGACATCCCTCTGTGTGTATGTGACATCCCTCTGTCCCAATCCTTCTGGCGAGCTCCTCTCTCTAGACTGACATTAACGGTCTTAGTGCTCCACGGAATTTGTATGTAGGGGCCAGGAGTTTTTCCACGCTGTTCAGAACAGCACAAGAATAGAATAACATAAAAATAAAATAGCTTTGTGTTTCCCCGCAGGAAACTTCAGTCAGAGGTTCTATTGTACAACTTCCCAGCTGGTTTCCTAACAGATTGCTGGTGTAGACGGTTGCTAGGCCTGCCATAATTAATACTACATTTTCCTCATTCTGTATCTGAATGTGTTTGGATGCTGTTCTCTTGTGTTCCTCCCAGGTGATTTAACACCTGAGCATCTCCCATCTACTTATCTGTTGTCACTCATTAATTGCTTTGCTGTGGGGTCTTGCACTGACTACAACAACGTACAATTGAATTGGTTGTCCTGGTCTTTGTTAATGCCTTTCACCAAGGTTGCAGATAGCAGGGGTCTGAGTGTGTGTGTGTAGGTGTGTGTGTGTTTTTCTCTCTCTGTTTCTGTGTGTGTGAATGTATTTCACTGTGCATTGTTCCCAGTAACTCCTAGACATACAGTGTCTGGCCAGTCGTCTGGAGCATTACATAGTCCCACAGATGTCTGAGAGAGAGAAACAGAGACAGGGACAAAGACAGAGAGAGAAAGAAAGAGAGAGTGCGAGAGAGACAGAGTCCAAGACAGAGATCATGTAAAAGCCGAACGTATAGGGAGGGAAGCAACTAACTTCATACAATTCTACACATTTAGTATTTTTAAAGAAAATGTCCTGCAATTCTACACATTGCCATGGGTCAGAGAGAAAATGATGCAGTTTTACAGCTAATTTCCTGTAATTCAAATTTCACATGTTCATATCCTATCTGGGGAACGGAGGAGGGGGCGACCATAGAGATCCTATTAAATTCCAAGAGGGGCTGTGTCATAAACCCTAAAAGTTCCAGAATGGTTACATATTGGTCATATTGGTCAGGAAGAAATCCAAATCAGTCTAATTGGAATGAATGGCAGAAGAGGCATAATACCGATTTGACTTATGCAGGAAAATAAAACGAAGGCATGTGATGTATCAGACATTGTGTAATAGAATTATTGTCAACCTAAAGTATTGTAATATAATCATAAGTACAATTTACATGTTTGGTTTTTTTAAACCAATTTTTCTGTATAAACAGCCTCCAAAATATACGTGAACAGACCATAAACGTCTTAATTGTTGTTTTCTTGGAAAGCTGAGTGCTATTATATGATACAACATCAGTACTGGTTGCATTTCCTACTGTGGTGGAAATTCTACCTTTAACGAATAATGAGGAGAGGCAAAGTCAATAATCAGTCAAGGTACTACTTTTATTAATACAATTATTGCAGTATGGGAGCCGGTCACACCACACACACACAGTGAATGAAGTGAGAGCCCCCTGCACAAAGAGTCTGGAAGCCTTATATAGTCACGCTATCTTATGCAAGCATCTGCAAAACACATGATCTTATGTGTGTGTATGTGTGTGTATGTGTGTGTGTGTGTGTGGAGAGAGACAAAACTGGGTTACGGGGTACAGGCTATAATGAAAAGGTTGTCTCGTTCTGTCGCAACTGAGTGAGGACAATAGGTGCCAATGTGACAGGAAGTCACTCCCAGACATACTTCCTCTAACAGTAGCTCAACGGTTCCCCCAAGTTGGGCGAGCAAGCGCCTTTGACTGTATGAGGAGGAGAGGATGTATGGTCCTACCCCTACACACATACACACAAGCATGAACCTTTTCACCCAGAAACTGGCTCCTAACAGAACCACAGCCTTATCCCTGGTGTTCAGGATATAACACTTTGCTCTGAGGAACCAGTTTCTGTCAGGTCTTGGCTGAGTTTCTGTCAGGTCTTGGCTGAGTTTCTGTCAGGTCTTGGCTGAGTTTCTGTCAGGTCTTGGCTGAGTTTCTGTCAGGTCTTGGCTGAGTTTCTGTCAGGTCTTGGCTGAGTTTCTGTCAGGTCTTGGCTGAATGACCCCATGACATCATGGGGTCATTCTACACACAGAACAGTTAGAACAGGCCTATCTTAATACACACACACGTTTCTGTCTTATATGATTTCTCTAGCCCAATGCCGAGGCTTAAAGAAGGATATTTGAGTACACAAGCATTAGTAAGGTTTAACAGAAAATGCCCTCTCACAACTTGTCTAAGTCCTGACAGCTACTGATTTCAGCCAGTGCGTGGATTGACTTTGTTGTTTGAATGGAATGTTGACATATTGACAGTTAATTTGAAAAAATAATGGAATCATTCCTCTAAAACTGGCTCGCTAGCTAACAAACACTGAGTACAGATACATTCTTAAAATTAATTATTTCACACAATATCTTATCGTGGCACTTGCAAACCACGGTGGACCAACTTTCTGACAAAAATGGCTGACCTTTGGACCATCATAAGAAGGATCATGTCCATTCTGGTATTATAATTCCTAACTCCATAAGGGTGACCTCCAGGTCCTTGCAGGGGCCAGGCGGGTGTGTAGTATGCCAGTGTAAACAGTACAGAGTTAAGACGCTGGCTCAGGAGGAGCTCATTGCCCCTCATCAGCTTAGCTAATCAATCAAATTCTATTCATCTGTCTGCTCATATGAATCAATAAAATAATATTTCTTTATTGATCTGAGAGGGATGTGGTAGGGGACATGTCAATACATACAGGTGCATGACAATTCATTGCTAAGGACGATACACTATTGGACCCAGCGGTGACACGCTGAAGGATGTGTGTGTGTGCATGCGTTTCAGGCCTTCCTGTTATTCGCCGGGCAATGCCGTAATGCTGTTATCTCATTGGATTAGCAAGAACAGAAACCTGCAACATCCATATGGATAGAGTATTCCTTAGAACACTGCCTGGAATCCCTGCCCCCGTGTCCAGATAACACACCCACGCACGTAGGCTATACAGACACACACTTATACACACGCAAATGCGTCTGACACACCCACACACATTTGTAGCCGAGTGGTAATTATCGAGGGTTGTCTCATGAACTGCATATCCCTAGTGTTAAGCCCTGTTCAAGAGTCCATTTTATTGAGTAGTTGTCTGTAGCACATTGAGATGTGTGGCATATTCCACCATCTGTAGCCACCATCTGTAGATTAACTATGTCAGGCTGCAGTGCTTGGACTCCACCACACAGAGTGCTGTGGCGTGGTAGGAAGGAACAAGGGAGTGGTGAAGAAGTTAGGGGTATCCTCTTAGGCTGTGTTTACACAGGCAGACCAAATCTGATTATTTTTTTCCCCATTAATTGGTCCTTTGACCAATAACATCAGATCTTTTTCAGAGCTGATCTGATTGGTCAAAATACTAATTAATTGTGCTGTCCCTGTAAACGCAACACACACACACACACACACACACACACACACACACACACACACACACACACACACACACACACACACACACACACACACACTGTGAGCCTAATTCCCTTATCCAAACCTCGACGTCACAGAACTGTTGGAAGAAGGGCCTGGTCCACCTCGGGGCGGAGCAGGGTGGCGGGACAGGGAGGGGGACAGAGCACGAAGCAGAGAGCCTAATAATACTCCCAAGTGCTTTTTTACTAAGAAGGATTAGGGAGCCACATCTATCAGCGATTCGCTAAGACTGGGTTGACCCTTGGCTGAACCTGCTTGGACATGTGTTTCAGTAATGCAAGGGAGGGATGGCAGGAGAGAGGGAAGGAGGGATGAGCTTGGACATGAGGGCAAGAGGTATCAGAACAGATATAGGAGAAAGGCAGGATGTAAGAGGTCTAGGAGGCAGGGAGTGGTAGAAGCTAAGAGCTAGGAGGTAGAGATTCGGATGGGGACAGTCAGAGGGGCCTGGTGTTAATACAGCATGTGGCTATTGGAGAGAGATAGAGGCTGTGGAGGAAAAGGACAGTGTGGAGCTCTGTACATACACTCGCCATATAGAAAAGTAGTCATATTCATCCATGTACAATGTTACCATACAGTTTCCATACAGAAAACTAGGTTATTGTTACCATACAGTTTCCATACAGAAAACTAAGTCATTGTTACCATACAGTTTCCATACAGAAAACTAAGTCATTGTTACCATACAGTTTCCATACAGAAAACTAGGTCATTGTTACCATACAGTTTCCATACAGAAAACTAAGTCATTGTTACCATACAGTTTCCATACAGAAAACTAAGTCATTGTTACCATACAGTTTCCATACAGAAAACTAAGTCATTGTTACCATACAGTTTCCATACAGAAAACTAAGTCATTGTTACCATACAGTTTCCATACAGAAAACTAAGTCATTGTTACAGTAGTTTCCCTATAGAAAAAAAATGTAATTGTTACCATACAGTTTCCCTATGGAAAACTAAGTCATTGTTACAATACAGTTTCCCTATAGAAAACTATGAAAACAAAAACTGTCATTGTTACCATACAGTTTCCATAGAAAAACAATGTCATTGTTACAGTAGTTTCCCTATAGAAAAAAATGTAATTGTTACCATACAGTTTCCCTATGGAAAAGTAATGAATTGCCTACAATTCGGTCTAAGAGAACAATCTGATGTTCATCACGTGCCATCAGTTTCATGGAAAACAATGTCATTGGGGACCATGAGCCTTTCACAGGGTCACAGAAAGTGTTAGAAAGATTGTCAGCAGGTGCCCTGCATAATGGAGCTAGGCTTCTCTTAGAGAGATTAACTAGCTCTCACTAGTACAACTACAGCTTATAAAGGTAATTCACAAGGCCTTATAGGGCATTCATAAGGCTTTATAGGGCCTTCAAAAGCCATCATAAGCACTATACATAGAGGGGTAATAACAAGTAATTTATTAACAAAGTCAACCAATGTAAAGGCTGATAAAAATGCGACAACATTTTGGCTCACCTAATCCTTTTAATATAGCATTACATTTTGGCTCACCTAATCCTTTTAATATAGCATTACATTTTGGCTCACCTAATCCTTTTAATATAGCATTACATTTTGGCTCACCTAATCCTTTTAATATAGCATTACATTTTGGCTCACCTAATCCTTTTAATATAGCATTACATTTTGGCTCACCTAATCCTTTTAATATAGCATTACATTTTGGCTCACCTAATCCTTTTAATATAGCATTACATTTTGGCTCACCTAATCATTTTAATATAGCATTACATTTTGGCTCACCTAATCATTTTAATATAGCATTACATTTTGGCTCACCTAATCATTTTAATATAGCATTAAATTTTGGCTCACCTAATCATTTTAATATAGCATTACATTTTGGCTCACCTAATCCTTTTAATATAGCATTACATTTTCGTAGGAAAATCTAAACCTCGACATCATAGAACCATAGGAAGATGGGCCTGGTCCACCTCGGGGCGGAGCAGGGGGCGGGACAGGGAGGGTGACAGAGCGTGAAGCATAGGGCCTAATAATAGTCCCAAGTGCTTTTTTACTAAGAAGGATTAGGGAGCCACATCTATCAGCGATTCGCTAAGACTGGGTTGACCCTTGGTTGAACCTGCTTGGACATGTGTTTCAGTAATGCAAGGGAGGGATGGCAGGAGAGAGGGAAGGAGGGATGAGCTTGGACATGAGGGCAAGAGGTATCAGAACAGATATAGGAGAAAGGCAGGATGTAAGAGGTCTAGGAGGCAGGGAGTGGTAGAAGCTAAGAGCTAGGAGGTAGGGATTCGGATGGGGACAGTCAGAGGGGCCTGGTGTTAATACAGCATGTGGCTATTGGAGAGAGATAGAGGCTGTGGAGGAAAAGGACAGTGTGGAGCTCTGTACATACACTCGCCATATAGAAAAGTAGTCATATTCATCCATGTACAATGTTACCATACAGTTTCCATACAGAAAACTAGGTTATTGTTACCATACAGTTTCCATACAGAAAACTAGGTTATTGTTACCATACAGTTTCCATACAGAAAACTAGGTTATTGTTACCATACAGTTTCCATACAGAAAACTAGGTTATTGTTACCATACAGTTTCCCTATAGAAAAGTAGTTATATTCATCCATGTACAATGTTAGCATACAGTTTCCATACAGAAAACTAGGTTATTGTTACAATACAGTTTCCATACAGAAAACTAGGTTATTGTTACCATACAGTTTTTGTACTGAAAACTACGTCATTGTTACCATACAGTTTCCCTATGGAAAACTAAGTCATTGTTACCATACAGTTTCCCTATAGAAAATGAAGTCATTGTTACAATACAGTTTCCCTATGGAAAACTACGTCATTGTTACCATACAGTTTCCCTATAGAAAACAATGTCATTGTTACCATACAGTTTCCCTATAGAAAACGAAGTCATTGTTACCATACAGTTTCCCTTTAGAAAAGTAATGAATTGTCTCACTTCGGTCTAAGAGAACAATCTGATGTTCATCAGGTGTAGGATCAGTAGGGTCATGGGAGGAGTCACAGGGAAGTCGCGGAGGGGACCGCTGAGCCTTTCACAGGGTCACAGAAAGTGTTAGAAAGATTGTCAGCAGGTGCCCTGCGTAACGGAGCTAGGCTTCTCTTAGAGAGATTAACTAGCTCTCACTTGTACAACTACAGCTTACAACAAAGTACTGAGTAAAGGGTCTGAATACTTATGTAAATGTAATATTTTGGTTATTTATTTTTCATCAATTTAGCAAACATTTCTAAAAACCTGTTTTTGCTTTGTCATTATGGGGTATTGTGTGTAGATTGATGAAAAAACAAAAGTATGTAATGTAAAAAAAAATGTGGAAAAAGTCAAGAGGTCTGAATACTTTCCTAAGGCACTGTATACAGAGCCCCAGATGAGCAATGCCCTGGGTTAGCCCAAACAGTTGTCTTCACACCTAATCCAACCCGGCCCAGACCTGTCCTGTCTTCAGCTTGTGTAGTAGTGGACACAGGCCTACCCTGTAGCAGTCCAGCTATCCTGCATGTTGCACTCTTGGTCTATCCTCGATACTTCCGGCGCTGACAGAGATGACCGCCTCGCTTCGTGTTCCTAGGAAACTATGCAGTATTTTTTTTTTAACGTGTTATTTCTTACATTGGTACCCCAGGTAATCTTAGGTTTCATTACATACAGTGAGGAGGAACTACTGAATATAAGAGCAACGTCAACTCACCATCATTACGACCAGGAATATGACTTTCCCGAAGTGGATCCTGTGTTCTGCCTTCCACCCAGGACAATGGATCGTATCCCAGCTGGCGACCCAAAACAACGACGTCGTAAAAGAGGCAGACGAAGCGGTCTTCTGGTCAGGCTCCGGAGACGGGCACATCGCGCACCGCTCCCTAGCATTCTTCTCGCCAATGTCCAGTCTCTTGACAACAAGGTTGATGAAATCCGAGCAAGGGTAGCGTTCCAGAGGGACATCAGAGTCTATAACGTTCTTTGCTTCACAGAAACATGGCTCACTCGAGAGACGCTAGCGGAGTCGGTGCAGCCAGCTGGTTTCTTCACTCATCGCTCCGACAGAAACAACCATCTGGTAAGAAGAGGGGCGGGGGTATGCCTTATGATTAATGAGACGTGGTGTGATCATAACAACATACAGGAACTCAAATCCTTCTGTTCACCTGACTTAGAATTCCTCACAATCACATGTTGACCGTATTATCTACCAAGGGAAATCTATTCGATTATAATCACAGCCGTATATATTCCCCCCCAAGCAGACACATCGATTGCACTGAACAAACTTGATTTTATTCTATGCAAACTGGAAACCACATATCCTGAGGCTGCATTCATTGTAGCTGGGGATTTTAACAAGGCTAATCTGAAAACAAGACTCCCTAAATTGTATCAGCACATCGATTGCGCAACCAGGGCTAGTAAAACTCTAGATCATTGTTATTCTAACTTCTGCGACGCATATAAGGCCCTCCCCCGCCCTCCTTTCGGAAAAGCTGACCACGACTCCATTTTGTTGCTCCCAGCCTACAGACAGAAACTAAAACAAGAAGCTCCCGTGCTCAGGTCTGTTCAACGCTGGTCCGACCAATCTGATTCCACGCTTCAAGACTGCTTCGATCACGTGGATTGGGATATGTTCCGCATTGCGTCCAACAACAACATTGACGAATACGCTGATTCGGTGAGCAAGTTCATTAGAAAGTGCATTGTCGATGTCGTACCCATAGCAACGATTAAAACATTCCCAAACCAAAAACCGTGGATTGATGGCAGCATTCGCGTGAAACTGAAAGAACGAACCACTGCTTTTTTAACCAGGGCAAGGTGACCGGAAACATGACCGAATACAAACAGTGTAGCTATTCCCTCCGTTAGGCAATCAAACAAGATAAGCATCAGTATAGAGACCAAGTAGAGTCGCAATTCAACGGCTCAGACACAAGAGGTATGTGGCAGGGTCTACAGTCAATCACGGATTACAAAAAGAAAACCTGCCCCGTCTCGGACCAGGATGTCTTGCTCCCAGGCAGACTAAATAACTTATTTGCCCGCTTTGAGGACAATACAGTGCCACTGACAAGGCCCGCTACCAAAACCTGCGGACTCTCCTTCACTGCAGCCAACGTGAGTAAAACATTTAAACGTGTTAACCCTCGCAAGGCTGCAGGCCCAGACGGCATCCCCAGCCGCGTCCTCAGAGCATGCGCAGACCAGCTGGCTGGTGTGTTTACGGACATATTCAATCAATCCTTATCCCAGTCTGCTGTTCCCACATGCTTCAAGAGGGCCACCATTGTCCCTGTTCCCAAGAAAGCTAAGGTAACTGAGCTAAACGACTACTGCCCCGTAGCACTCACTTCCGTCATCATGAAGTGCTTTGAGAGACTAGTCAAGGACCATATCACCTCCACCCTACCTGACACCCTAGACCCACTCCAATTTGCTTAAATAGGTTCACAGACAACGCAATCACAACCACACTGCACACTGCCCGAAACCATCTGGACAAGCGGAATACCTATGTGAGAATGCTTTTCATCGACTACAGCTCAGCAACTCAGCATTTAACACCATAGCAGCAGCGCCTCTTCAACCTCAGGAGGCTGAAGAAATTCGGCTTGTCACCAAAAGCACTCACAAACTTCTACAGATGCACAATCGAGAGCATCCTGTCGGGCTGTGTCATCGCCTGGTACGGCAACTGCTCCGCCCACAACCGTAAGGCTCTCCAGAGGGTAGTGAGGTCTGCACAACGCATCACCGGGGGCAAACTACCTGCCCTCCAGGACACCTACTCCACCACCCAATGTCACAGGAAGGCCATAAAGATCATCAAGGACAACGACCACCCGAGCCACTGCCTGTTCACCCCGCTATCATCCAGAAGGCGAGGTCAGTAAAGATGCATCAAAGCAGGGACCGAGAGACTGAAAAACAGCTTCTATCTCAAGGCCATCAGACTGTTAAACAGCCACCACTAACATTGAGTGGCTGCTGCCAACACACTGACTCAACTCCAGCCACTTTAATAATGGAAATTGATGGAAAATGATGTAAAAATATATCACTAGCCACTTTAAACAATGCTACTTAATATAATGTTTACATACCCTACATTACTCATCTCATATGTATATGTATATACTGTACTCTATCATCTACTGCATCTTTATGTAATACATGTATCACTAGCCACTTTAAACTATGCAAATCAAATTTTAAATCAAATTTATTTATATAGCCCTTCGTACATCAGCTGATATCTCAAAGTGCTGTACAGAAACCCAGCCTAAAACCCCAAACAGCAAGCAATGCAGGTGTAGAAGCACGGTGGCTAGGAAAAACTCCCTAGAAAGGCCAAAACCTAGGAAGAAACCTAGAGAGGAACCAGGCTATGTGGGGTGGCCAGTCCTCTTCTGGCTGTGCCGGGTGGAGATTATAACAGAACATGGCCAAGATGTTCAAATGTTCATAAATGACCAGCATGGTCGTATAATAATAAGGCAGAACAGTTGAAACTGGAGCAGCAGCACGGTCAGATGGACTGGGGACAGCAAGGAGTCATCATGTCAGGTAGTCCTGGGGCATGGTCCTAGGGCTCAGGTCCTCCGAGAGAGAGAAAGAAAGAGAGAATTAGAGAGAGCATATGTGGGGTGGCCAGTCCTCTTCTGGCTGTGCCGGGTGGAGATTTTAACAGAACATGGCCAAGATGTTCAAATGTTCATAAATGACCAGCATGGTCGAATAATAATAAGGCAGAACAGTTGAAACTGGAGCAGCAGCACGGCCAGGTGGACTGGGGACAGCAAGGAGTCATCATGTCAGGTAGTCCTGGGGCATGGTCCTAGGGCTCAGGTCCATCCTGAGACAAGGCTGAGTATAGCCCACAAAGATCTCTGCCATGGCACAACCCAAGGGGGGGCGCCAACCCAGACAGGATGACCACATCAGTGAATCAACCCACTCAGGTGACGCACCCCTTCCAGGGACGGCATGAGAGAGCCCCAGTAAGCCAGTGACTCAGCTCCTGTAATAGGGTTAGAGGCAGAGAATCCCAGTGGAAAGAGGGGAACCGGCCAGGCAGAGACAGCAAGGGTGGTTCGTTGCTCCAGAGCCTTTCCATTCACCTTCCCACTCCTGGGCCAGACTACACTCAATCATATGACCCACATGAAGATATAAGTCTTCAGTAAAGACTTAAAGGTTGAGACCGAGTTTGCGTCTCTGACATGGGTAGGCAGACCGTTCCATAAAAATGGAGCTCTATAGGAGAAAGCCCTGCCTCCAGCTGTTTGCTTAGAAATTCTAGGGACAATTAGGAGGCCTGCGTCTTGTGACCGTAGCGTACGTGTAGGTATGTACGGCAGGACCAAATCAGAGAGATAGGTAGGAGCAAGCCCATGTAATGCTTTGTAGGTTAGCAGTAAAACCTTGAAATCAGCCCTTGCTTTGACAGGAAGCCAGTATAGAGAGGCTAGCACTGGAGTAATATGATCAAATCTTTTGGTTCTAGTCAGGATTCTAGCAGCCGTATTTAGCACCAACTGAAGTTTATTTAGTGCTTTATCCGGGTAGCCGGAAAGTAGAGCATTGCAGTAGTCTAACCTAGAAGTGACATTTTTTTATTTATTTCACCTTTATTTAACCAGGTAGGCCAGTTGAGAACAAGTTCTCATTTGCAACTGCGACCTGGCCAAGATAAAGCATAGCAGTGTGAGCAGACAACACAGAGTTACACATGGAATAAACAATTAACAAGTCAATAACACAGTAGAAAACAAAGGGGGGAGTCTATATACAATGTGTGCAAAAGGCATGAGGAGGTAGGCGAATAATTACAATAGCAAAAGCATGGATACATTTTTCTGCATCATTTTTGGACAGAAAGTTTCAGATTTTTGCAATGTTACGTAGATGGAAAAAAGCTGTCCTTGAAATGGTCTTGATATGTTCTTCAAAAGAGAGATCAGGGTCCAGAGTAACGCCGAGGTCCTTTACAGTTTTATTTGAGACGACTGTACAACCATTAAGATTAATTGTCAGATTCAACAGAAGATCTCTTTGTTTCTTGGGACCTAGAACAAGCATCTCTGTTTTGTCTGAGTTTAAAAGTAGAAAGTTTGCAGCCATCCACTTCCTTATGTCTGAAACACATGCTTCTAGCAAGGGCAATTTTGGGGCTTCACCATGTTTCATTGAAATGTACAGCTGTGTGTCATCCGCATAGCAGTGAAAGTTAACATTATGTTTTCGAATAACATCCCCAAGAGGTAAAATATATAGTGAAAACAATAGTGGTCCTAAAACGGAACCTTGAGGAACACCGAAATTTACAGTTGATTTGTCAGAGGACAAACCATTCACAGAGACAAACTGATATCTTTCCGACAGATAAGATCTAAACCAGGCCAGAACTTGTCCGTGTAGATCAATTTGGGTTTCCAGTCTCTCCAAAAGAATGTGGTGATCGATGGTATCAAAAGCAGCACTAAGGTCTAGGAGCACGAGGACAGATGCAGAGCCTCGGTCCGATGCCATTAAAATGTAATTTACCACCTTCACACGTGCCGTCTCAATGCTATGATGGGGTCTAAAACCAGACTGAAGCAGCCTTTTCAAAAAATGTTGAGAGGAATGGAAGATTCGATATAGGCCGATTAGTTTTTTATATTTTCTGGGTCAAGGTTTGGCTTTTTCAAGAGAGGCTTTATTACTGCCACTTTTAGTGAGTTTGGTACACATCCGGTGGAAAGAGAGCCATTTATTATGTTCAACATAGGAGGGCCAAGCACAGGAAGCAGCTCTTTCAGTAGTTTAGTTGGAATAGGGTCCAGTATGCAGCTTGAAGGTTTAGAGGCCATGATTATTTTCATCATTGTGTCAAGAGATATAGTACTAAAACACTTGAGTGTCTCTCTTGATCCTAGGTCCTGGCAGAGTTGTGCAGACTCAGGACAACTGAGCTTTGAAGGAATACGCAGATTTAAAGAGGAGTCCGTAATTTGCTTTCTAATAATCATAATCTTTTCCTCAAAGAAGTTCATGAATTTATCACTGCTAAAGTGAAAGTCATCCTCTCTTGGGGAATGCTGCTTTTTAGTTAGCTTTGCGACAGTATCAAAAAGGAATTTCGGATTGTTCTTATTTTCCTCAATTAAGTTAGAAAAATAGGATGATCGAGCAGCATTAAGGGCTCTTCGTCACTGCACGGGTACTGTCTTTCCAAGCTAGTCGGAAGACTTCCAGTTTGGTGTGGCGCCATTTCCGCTCCAATTTTCTGGAAGCTTGCTTCAGAGCTCGGGTATTTTCTGTATACCAGGGAGCTAGTTTCTTATGAGAAATGTTTTTAGTTTTTAGGGGTGCAACTGCATCTAGGGTATTGTGCAAGGTTAAATTGAGTTCCTCAGTTAGGTGGTTAACTGATTTTTGTCCTCTGGCGTCCTTGGGTAGACAGAGGGAATCTGGAAGGACATCAAGGAATCTTTGTGTTGTCTGTGAATTTATAGCACGACTTTTGATGTTCCTTGATTGGGGTCTGAGCAGATTATTTGTTGCAATTGCAAACGTAATAAAATGGTGGTCCGATAGCCCAGGATTATGAGGAAAAACATTGAGATCCACAACATTTATTCCATGGGACAAAACTAGGTCCAGCGTATGACTGTGACAGTGAGTGAGTCCAGAGACATGTTGGACAAAACCCACTGAGTCGATGATGGCTCCGAAAGCCTTTTGGAGTGGGTCTGTGGACTTTTTCATGTGAATATTAAAGTCACCAAAAATTAGAATATTATCTGCTATGACTACAAGGTCCGATAGGAATTCAGGGAACTCAGTGAGGAACGCTGTATATGGCCCAGGAGGCCTGTAAACAGTAGCTATAAAAAGTGATTGAGTAGGCTGCATAGATTTCATGACTAGAAGCTCAAAAGACGAAAACGTCATTTATTTATTTTTTTGTAAATTGAAATTTGCTATCGTAAATGTTAGTAACACCTCCGCCTTTGCGGGATGCACGGGGGATATGGTCACTAGTGTAGCCAGGAGGTGAGGCCTCATTTAACACAGTAAATTCATCAGGCTTAAGCCATGTTTCAGTCAGGCCAATCACATCAAGATTATGATCAGTGATTAGTTCATTGACTATAATTGCCTTTGAAGTAAGGGATCTAACATTAAGTAGCCCATGTGTATGCCACTTTGTTTACATACCCTACATTACTCATCTCATATGTATAAACTGTACTCGATACCATCTACTGCATCTTGCCTATGCCGTTCTGTACCATCACTCATTCATATATCTTTATGTACATATTCTTTATCCCTTTACACTTGTGTGTATAAGGTAGTAGTTTTGGAATTGTTAGGTTAGATTTCTCGTTGGTTATTACTGCATTGTCGGAACTAGAAGCACAAGCATTTCACTACACTCGCATTAACATCTGCTAACCATGTGAATGTGACAAATACATTTGATTTGATTTGTTCTGCTATCCTACATCTGTTCTGCCCTGCCCAGCCCTGCTCTGCCTAGCCCTGCCCCGCCCTCTTGGCACATCTAAAGCCTATTCTTTTGGGGTGTTGCTATAGGCCACCAAGTGCTAACAGTCAGTATCTAAATAATATGTGTGAAATGCTTGATAGTGTATGTGATGTAGACAGAGAGGTCTACTTTCTTGGGGACCTGAATATTGACTGGTGTTCATCAAGCTTTCCTCCCCAGAGGAAGTTTCTTACTGTAACCAGTGCCTGTAATCTGGTTCAGGTTATTAATCAACCTACCAGGGTGTTTACAAACACTACAGGAACAAGATCATCCACATGTATCGATCACATTTTTACTAATACTGTAGAACTTTGTTCTAAAGCTGTATCCGTACCCATTGGATGCAGTGATCACAATATAGTGGCTATATCCAGGAAAGCCAAAGTTCCAACAGCTGCGCCTAAAATAGTGTATAAGAGATCATACAAAAGATTTTGCTGTGACTCTTATGTGGATGATGTTAAA
Organism: Oncorhynchus tshawytscha; assembly: GCF_018296145.1. NCBI lineage: Eukaryota > Metazoa > Chordata > Actinopteri > Salmoniformes > Salmonidae > Oncorhynchus > Oncorhynchus tshawytscha. Next base: position 17,768,359 of record NC_056438.1, on the reverse strand, counting down.
AATATGTGTTGGCCTGATGTGATTACTAAGGAGCATCCAGACGCTGCACTTGATGAATTGATGAAATTGCTTCTTCCAATTATTGATAAACATGCACCTGTTAAGAAACAGACTGTTAGGCCTGTTACGGCGCCATGGATTGATGAGGAATTAGGGCAAAAGGAGTGGCTAATAAGTCTGGCTGCACATCTGACTGGCTGACTTACTGCAAATTGAGAAATTATGTGACTAAACTCAACAAAAAGAAGAAGAAACTTTATTATGAAGCCAGAATCAATGACACAAGGACTGATGGAAAACAAGTTTGGAGTACTTTAAATGAAATTATGGTCAGAATGACAAATTCAACTCCATCTTATTCATCACAAAACCGTTTGATGTTGCCAATTATTTTAATGATTATTTCATTGGCAAAGTGGGCAAACTTAGGCAGGAAATGCCCACGACAAACAGTGAGCAATTATATTAATGGATAAAAAAAACTAATAATGAAAGAAAAGCAGGGCAATTTTTTATTTTGTAAACTTAGTATGGGAGAGGTGGAAAATTATTGTTAACTATCAATAATGACAAACCTCCTGGCATTGACAACTTAGATGGAAAGCTAATGAGGATGATAGCTGACTCTATAGCCACTCCTATCTGTCATATTTTTAATCTGAGCCTAGAGGAAAGTCTTTGTCCTCAGGCCTGGAGGGAAGCCAAAGTAATTCCCCTACCCAAGAGTGGTAAAGCGGCCTTTACTGGTTCTAACAAGAGACCTATAAATAAGCTTGCTGCCAACTCTTAGCAAACTGTTGGAAAAAATGGTGTTTGACCAATTACAATGCTATTTCTTTGCTTATAGAGAAGGGCACTCAACATGTACACATGTGATGATTGGTTGAAAGAAATTGATAATAAGAAGATTGTGGGAGCTGTACTGTTAACTTTCAGTGCAGCCTTTGATATTAGTGACCATAACCTGTTGTTGAAAAAACTTAAGTGCTATGGCTTTTCAACCTCTGCCATATCGTGGATTCAGAGCTATCTATCTAATAGAACTCAAAGGGTTTTCTTTAATGGAAGTGTCTCTAATGTCAAACATGTAAAGTGTGGTGTACCACAGGGAAGCTCTCTAGGCCCTCTACTCTTTTCTATTATTACCAATGTCCTGTCACTGGCATTAAACAAAGCATGTGTGTCCATGTATGCTGATGATTCAACCATATACGCATCAGCAACCACAGCTAATGAAGTCACTGAAACCCTTAACAAAGAGTTGCAGTCTCTTTTGGAATGGGTGGCCAGTAATAAACTGGTCCCGAACATCTCTAAAACTAAGAGCATTGCATTTGGTGCAAATCATTCCTTAAGTGCTAGACCTCAGCTGAATCTGGCAATGAATGCTGTTGAACAAGTTGAGGAGACTAAATTACTTGGCGTTACATTAGATTGCAAACTGTCATGGTCAAAACATATAGATTCAATGGTTGCAAAGATGGGGAGAGGTCTAGCAGTAATAGTGATGCTCTGCTTTTTTGACACCACACTCCAAAAAGCAAGTTCTGTTTTGTTTAATCTTGATTATTGTCCAGTCGTGTGGTCCAGTGCTGCAAGGAAAGACCTAGGAAAGACCCGGAACAGAGCGGGACATTTTGCTCTTAATTGTAATCAGAGGGCTAATATTAGTACTACGCATGCCAGTCTATCTTGGCTATGAGTTGAGAGACTGACTGCATCACTTATTTTTATAAGAAACATTGTGTTGAAAATCCCAAATTGTAACACACAGCTCTGACACACACTTATCTCACCAGACATGCCACCAGGGGTCTTTTCATAGTCCCCAAATCCAGAACAAATTCAAGAAAACATACAGTATTATATAGAGCCCTTATTGCATGGAACTTCCTTCCATCTCATATTGCTCAAATAAACAGCAAACCTGGTTTATAAAAACAGATAAAGCAACACCTCGAGGCACGTGCCTCTCCCCTATTTAACCTAGATAGTTTGTGTGTATGCATTGATATGTAGGCTGCTTTTGCAACAGCTAATGGGGACCCTAATAAAATAACAACATACCAATACTCTGCTTTGTCCAGTTTTGCCCAGCCCTGCCCATCCCTGCCCTACCCAGCTCTGACCCGGCCATGCCCTGCCCTACCCAGCTCTGACCCGGCCATGCCCTGCCCAGCCCTGCTCTGACCCGGCCATGCCCTGCCCTACCCAGCTCTGACCCGGCCATGCCCTGCCCAGCCCTGCTCTGACCCGGCCATGCCCTGCCCAGCCCTGCTCTGACCCGGCCATGCCCTGCCCAGCCCTGCTCTGACCCGGCCATGCCCTGCCCAGCCCAGCTCTGACCCGGCCATAACTTGCCCAGCCCAGCTCTGACCCGGCCATGCCCTGCCCTACCCAGCTCTGACCCGGCCATGCCCTGCCCAGCCCTGCTCTGACCCGGCCATGCCCTGCCCAGCCCTGCTCTGACCCGGCCATGCCCTGCCCAGCCCTGCTCTGACCCGGCCATGCCCTGCCCAGCCCTGCTCTGACCCGGCCATGCCCTGCCCAGCCCTGCTCTGACCCGGCCATGCCCTGCCCAGCCCTGCTCTGACCCGGCCATGCCCTGCCCAGCCCTGCTCTGACCCGGCCATGCCCTGCCCAGCCCTGCTCTGACCCGGCCATGCCCTGCCCAGCCCTGCTCTGACCCGGCCATGCCCTGCCCTACCCTGCTCTGACCTGGCCATGCCCTGCCCTACCTTGCTCTGACCCGGCCATGCCCTAGTAGAAGCGGTGGGGAGGGTGATGGCTTGAGGGCAAATCCTGGTCATGCCTGCCCAGCTCTCTCTCGTTCTCTCCCCCCCCTCTCTCAGTAATCTCTGCCCCATCTCTGACCCCTGGATCCCATTAGGACGGATTTATTTCCAATAGTGTAGATGTATGGAGAGGGTAGAGATTTGCTCTCTTTCGCTTTTCATAATTTCCCCCATAGTAAAGTCCCCTGTAAACCTTAGGGTTTTTCCTCAAGCGGACGACTGTGAAATGAACGGCCCACCTCCTCCAGCTCCCTCTCACCACAGCCCCTGGCTAAGCCATGCCCCATCGAGGAAGCGCAGAGAGGTGATTGCCTGAAGGTGTGTGGGTTTTCACCCAATTTGGAGGAATTAGGAACACACAGGAATCAGTCAGAGGCTTTGCTTGAAAAACCCTGATTTGGGAAGTGGTATTTTTAACTTAGGCTCGTATAGTATATACTGTATACATAAAGAGGATTAAGACAAGACTGAGACTGTGGATAGGGGCCCAGGTCTTTACTACTCTAAGTCTAAGATGTGGCGTCAGTATCCTTCTCAGCTGGGGAGGATTCCTCCCCAATCTCATTATACACATACTAATGGTCTGCTGAGACCATGGTGCCCTGAAAGGGACTCAACTAACCAACAGTTCTATCCAGGGTTGGGGACAATTCCCTTTCCATTTCAGTCCATTTAGATTGGAAACCAAATTCCACTTCCAATTCCAAATGTTCTACATTGAAAAGCATTGGTTTCTGTTCTGTGGTTGAGTGGCGGTCGCGTGCTTTACAGACATATGAGCTCTCTATGACTGTTGTGTGTGATGTGAATGCAGCAGCTCACGGCAGCGTTGTGTGTGCCCTTGCCACACTGCTGCTAGTCATATAGGCTAGGTAGGTCCTACTCATCGTGGATGTGTTTCAAATGGCACAATATTCACTCTATAGTGCATGGGCCTGGGTCAAGAGTACCCTGCCCCTCCCTGCCCAGCCTTCTCTGCCCAGCCCTGCCCAGCCATGTTCTGCCCAGCCCAGCCCTGCCCAGCCCAACCCCGGGCTGCCGTGTGGTGCAGTGGTCTAAGGCACTGCATCTCAGTGCTAGAGGTGTCACTACACCCTTGTTCAAATCCAGGCTGTATCACAACCATAGGGTGGTGGACAGTTGGCCCAGCTTCGTCTGGGTTTGGCCGGTGGACAGTTGGCCCAGCGTCGTCTGGGTTTGGCCGGTGGACAGTTGGCCCAGCGTCGTTTGGGTTTGGCCGGTGGACAGTTGGCCCAGCGTCGTTTGGGTTTGGCCGGTGGACAGTTGGCCCAGCGTCGTTTTTGGGTTTGGCCGGTGGACAGTTGGCCCAGCGTCGATTGGGTTTGGCCGGTGGACAGTTGGCCCAGCGTTTTGGGTTTGGCCGGTGGACAGTTGGCCCAGCGTCGTTTGGGTTTGGCCGGTGGACAGTTGGCCCAGCGTCGTTTGGGTTTGGCCGGTGGACAGTTGGCCCAGCGTCGTCTGGGTTTGGCCGGTGGACAGTTGGCCCAGCGTCGTCTGGGTTTGGCCGGTGGACAGTTGGCCCAGCGTCGTCTGGGTTTGACCGGTGGACAGTTGGCCCAGCGTCGTTTGGGTTTGGCCGGTGGACAGTTGGCCCAGCGCGTTTGGCCGGTGGACAGTTGGCCCAGCGTCTTCTGGGTTTGGCCGGTGGACAGTTGGCCCAGCGTCTTCTGGGTTTGGCCGGTGTAGGCTGTCAATGTAACTGGAACTCACTCTGCTTCGCTCTACCAATCCACCAATCCCCTCTTTAGCTTAATTAGATGGCAGTGTTCTCCAGATAAAGAGTGGATGAGTTGACGATGGTAGCGTGTACTGTATGTGTACACTATGTGGTCTGTGACGGTCCTATACATGTATATGTACATTATGAGCATGTGAGTGTGGACGTGTAGGCTGCGTGTTAGTGTGAACACTACACTACATGATCTGTGCCAAGAGATGTGTTTGTCTCATGGTGAATGTATAGAGTGGCGGAGAGAGAAGAATACGAAGGAGAATCTGACAGAGGGTTTATTCTCGATATGAAGATGCAGCGATCGCATTCTTCCATTCAGCTCACATCAATGGGTCATGTGTGGTGATCGCCTTGCCCGGATCGAATGCCATGACACACACACAAACGTACGAATGCACACACTCACACCCGAGAGGTGAGGAAAAGAGCAGTACATCAGTGAAGATTGTATACATTTTTCATGAGTATGATTTCTCTGTGTGTGCAAACGCATCTGATCTCCCCTGACCCCCATTACCCTGTGTGTGTGTGAGCAAACGCATCTGATCTCCCCTGACCCCCATTACCCTGTGTGTGTGTGAGCAAACGCATCTGATCCCCCCTGACCCCCATTACCCTGGGTGTGTGTGAGCAAACACATCTGATCTCCCCTGACCCCCAGTACCCTGTGTGTGTGAGCAAAGACATCCGATCTCCCCCGACCCCCATTACCCTGTGTGTGCGCGTAGCCCCCCCTCAAACCACACTCTATACATTAAAGCACCTGTGCATCAATTAAACATCCAGAAACAAGCACAGTCAGAGTTCAGTGAGCTTTTCACACTGTGTGCTGTTGTGTGCTGCTGTGTGCTGTGTAGAGAAGCTCACTGTGTAGACCTACAGTCCAGTACAGTGCAGTACACTACAGTACAATACAGTGCAGTACACTACAGTCCAGTACGGTGCAGTACACTACAGTTCAATACAGTACAATACAGTGCAGCACAGCGCAGTGCAGTACACTGCAGTATAATACAGTGCAGTGCACTACAGTACAGTACAGTGCAGAATAATACAGTACAGTGCAGAACAATGCAGTACAGTACAGTGCAGTACAGTACAATGCAGTACAGTACAGTGCAGAACAGTGCAGTATAGTACAATGCAGAACAGTGCAGTGCAGTACAGTACACTACAGTGCAGTACACTACAGTACAGTGCAGCACACTACAATGCAGAACAGTACAGTGCAGTGCAGTGCACTACAGTACAGTACAGTGCAGAACAGTGCAGTTCAGTACAGTGCATAACACCACACTACAGTGCAGAACAGTGCAGTACAGTGCAGTACACTACAGTGCTGTACAGTACAGTGCAGTGCAGTACAGTGTAGTACACTACAGTACAGTGCAGAACAGTGCAGTACACTACAGTACCATGCAGTATACTACAGTACAGTGCAGTGCAGTACAGAGCAGAACAGTGCAGTGCAGTCTAGTACACTGCAGTACAGAGCAGTGAAGTGCAGTACACTGTGGTACACTGCAGTACAGTAGAATACCATGCAGTCCAGTACAGTACAGTGCAGTAAAGTCCAGTGCAGTACAGTAAAGTACACTGGCAGCAGAACAGTGCAGTGCCGTACAGTGCAGTACACCGCAGAACAGTACAGTACTGTGCAATACAGTGCATAATAGTGCAGTGAGAGATGAGAACTTTGCTTTGCCCTTTCTTTGTCTCTCAGTTGAAACCGGTTTAGGCAACACCAGCATCCTAGATACCATTGAAACCTATCCCTGTTGTTATAGCTTTTACTTACTTGGGCAAGCGTATTAGATACTTTAGTCTCTGTTGTCATTGGTGGCACCAGAATCGATTCCACTCTCACACCCACTGACTGACGAGGTCCCCATTCCACTCCCATCTCATTCTAATCCCTCCCCCTTGTCTGCGTCAACCTCTCGGGGCAATCAAATATAATTTGATCTCTGAGAAGTTAATTTATTATTCACTTTACATGTACATACTGTATTCTCCACATAGCCCATCCTATATAACTACTACCGTACCAACTGTATTCTCCACATAGCCCATCCTATATAACTACTACCGTACCAACTGTATTCTCCACATAGCCCATCCTATATAACTACTACCGTACCAACTGTATTCTCCACATAGCCCATCCTATATAACTACTACCGTACCAACTGTATTCTCCACATAGCCCATCCTATATAACTACTGCCGTACCAACTGTATTCTCCACATAGCCCATCCTATATAACTACTGCCGTACCAACTGTATTCTCCACATAGCCCATCCTATATAACTACTGCCGTACATACTGTATTCTCCACATAGCTCATCCTATATAACTACTGCCGTACATACTGTATTCTCTACATAGCTCATCCTATATAACTACTGGCGTACATACTGTATTCTCTACGTAGCTCATCCTATATAACGACTGCTGTACATGCTGTATTCTCCACATAGCTCATCCTATATAACTACTGCCGTACATACTGTATTCTCCACATAGCTCATCCTATATAACTACTGCTGTACATACTCCTATTCTCTACATAGCTCATCCTATATAACTACTGGCGTACATACTGTATTCTCTACGTAGCTCATCCTATATAACGACTGCTGTACATGCTGTATTCTCCACATAGCTCATCCTATATAACTACTGCCGTACATACTGTATTCTCCACATAGCTCATCCTATATAACTACTGCTGTACATGCTTTCTTCCTACTTTTATATTGTCCATACTGTCTGTGCGCACCACATTTATATTCCACCATATTTATATTCTGTACTCTGACATTACTCATTCTGATAAAAAAAATAAAAAATTCTCCAGGAATTATTTGTGTATTAGTATTGCACTGTTAGACATTTACTGCACTGATGGAGCTGGAAACACAAGCATTTTGCTTTAACATCTGCTAAACCTTGATTTGATTTGAGTGGAGAGAGATGAGGGTAAAAACCAACCAATCATGGTTGAACCCAGTGGGAAATACAACAGTGTTTATCCAATGAGGTGTACTGGGGGTTGTCTCTGTATGTATACTGCTTGTGTCTGTGCGTGCATGGATGGCCAGGCACTTAGCTAGGTATCACGTGTCACCAACTTGTGGAAATATCATATACTATCATATACTTTACTGTAGCCTCCACTGAAAGAATATAGTTATGTATCGTAACTCTCAACTTGGAGGTGCATTCTTGACAATGACTTGCTGAATTAAATAAAGGTTTCATTTTCATAAAAGTTTCATGCAACAGAATTAACCGGAATCCAATGATGGCTAAGATGATTGTTGAGACAGAATCTGTGTTTGTGTGGTTTGAACTAGACATAAGTAAGAGTTATTATTTCTCCTATTGTCTGCTGATTTAGTGAACCGTTCAATGAATAAAGCCATGTTTTAACTCTTTAGTCTGTCTCACTTCTTCTGTCTTTATAGGTTAAAGTGTGGTTCCAGAACCGCCGCACCAAGCAGAAGAAGGACACGACCAAGGACTCTGACAAGCACTCCTCCTCCACCTCAGAGTCACTGGCCACCTGTAACATTTTGCGTCTCCTCGAACAGGGCCGCCTCCTCTCCGCCCCGCCCCCCAATCCCCCATTGGGCCACCACCCAGGAAATGGCTCTCTATTGGTCAGCTCCGGAGGGGGCTCCTCCTCGCCAGGCGTGAGTAGGAGCACGCCACCAGGAAATGGCATTCTTGGCATGGGTGGAACTTTCGGGCTGTCACTGCCCTCCCTGGGAGGGACTTCACCTTCACCACGTCTGGGCATGCCGCCGCCGCACTCACTGTGCTTCTCAATGCCGCTGCTAGGGGGCGCTCATCATGAACTGGCGTCTGGGTACGGGTGCGGGTCCTCGGCATTTGAGCCATACATGCGGCTGGACAGGATCTCCAAGGATGGAGATCTAAGTGGGAAGAAGAGAGTTTCCTAAAAAGCGGCCATTAAGGGGTTGGGATGACCCCCCGCCTCTGGTCTCCCACCTATCCACCCACCAACATTGCTGTCCATCATTGGTTGGCCCATCAACATCATTGTTCAGCTACTGCCTGCCACGGTGGGGGGGGGGGTTACGGAACAGGACCTCGTGGTGTGACAGACAGGGGTGATGATGAAGCCCGTCACACACAAAAACGTTGCTTGTGAATTATTTGGGAGAAATGAAATGTGTGTGTGATTCATACGGAGAACAGACCTTTTTTTCTTAACGCTTCTCCTCCTTTGTTCACTTTGTCCAGTCAGTATGTTTGTGTGATCGTTCTCTTCTTTCTCTTTCTTTCTTTCTATTTCTTTCTTTCTGTTCCATAGTATGTTTTTTAAAAGCCTGACATTGTAGAAAAGGCCCTGACTGAGTCAGTGTAAGTGAATAAGCGTGATGTCGTCTGTAGATTACATTACAATACAAAGGAGTGCAACCAGTTACCCCTTTAACATATTACATACCTTCCAGCAAAATTACCAGGTTTCCCATCATGTGGCAGTTTTCTGCCAGAGTGTTCCAAGTCAAATAATCATACGCGTTAGCAGTTTCTAATGTTAATTTGCACTGTATAGTGTCCAACACTGATTCCTGTAAATTCTGTATTTGGTTGGTTGTGTGTGTATTTAAAAAAAATGTGGACAAGTAATATGTGAAGTAAAGCTAGTCCTAGGTCAAATCCATGCTATGAAGAAGAAATAGCAGTTGAGAAAAGGTACTGGGGGTTACAGTATGGCCTTGCCAAAGTAACGGGTTAGCAATAGCACCATTATCCTGGCCCCTGCTCTGCGCTACGTCCTCACGTCGTCGTGTCGTCCAATCAACTGGAGTAAATCCAGGTCAACCTGAGGAGCTTGACCTCTGACCTCTAACCCCCTGACCTTTTATCCACTCCCATGAGATTAACTCTTGATGTGTAATTCACCGGTGACAGTATCACTCCGTATGCTTTACCATTGGCTACAGAGACTACTCTCTGGTTTAAAGCCACCCACCCGCAGGTTGCCACAACAACCCCCGGTTTAGATTATCTCTGAATGTTTGCAAACAAAAAGGGCTCATCATCGTTGGGGGGCGGGGTGGGGGGTGAATTTGTTTTGGTGTACATAAAAAGCGACCCATCTGTCCCGTACATATCCCACCACCGCCCCCTGTGCTTGGTCTGGCCAAACACTCCTTATCCCAAATCTTGTGTTTGAATGTTGTTCACGTAGGTTTGGTGCACACACATACACAAACACACACACACACACACACACACACACACACACACACACACACAAACAGACAGAATTTCTAACCGGTTCATATCAATCCTTCTCCTTATCTCATGGAAGTCTGTGTGTGATGTTCTGATGGGTCGACAGATACTGTAGGATGCAGTAGACATCATCTCTTTTAAACTGGTTTCTTCTCCCAAGTCCTAATAAGCTTTTTTCTATGTATATGTTTTCTCAGATTGGTACATTCAGTGGCTTCTATTTCCCCTTTCCCTGTTTATTATCTAACAATTATATTTGGCTATTCCTTCCTAGACCCTCTCCCGCACTCAAGACTCGCCCATTTACTTTGATCTAAAGCACTTTATGTTCCTTGAAGATTTTTACATGATCTCCCATCTCCCTCTTTTTTAATATAGTTTGTTGTCATGTGCTAGACCGTGAAAGTTATTTGAGATCTTGAGGTATCAGATATTCACAGGTTGTTTCACCTATAGGTACAGTTCCAAACGCAGTGTACGCAGACTATCTATTAAGAAGACAGGTTAAGGGTTAGTCAGAGATTCTGGATTCAGTTCAGACACGTTTCGATTATTTTCTCAAAGAGACTCGAAGCTCCAAGCCCTGGTCACTGTAGTTCGACCTCAGTTTGTCAATGTTAACTAGAGTTATCTCCACTGGGTTTTTTCACAACTTTCTATTTCTCACCTCTAGCTTGGTGGTTTTCCTATTCATTGGGGCCTGGACTCCACAAGGTGTCGAAAGCGTTCCACAGGAATTCTGGCCCATGTTGACTCTAATGCTTCCCGCAGTTGTGTCAAGTTGGCTGGATGACCTTTGGGTAGTAGACCATTCTTGATACACATGGGAAACTGTTGAACATGAAAAACCCAGCAGCGTTGCAGTTCTTGACACAAACCGGTGCACCTGGCGCCTACTACCATACCCCGTTCAAAGGGCAGTCGTATATTTTGTCTTGCCCATTCACCCTCTGAATGGCACACATACACAATCCATGTCTCATTTGTCTCAAGGCTTAAAAATCCTTCTTTAACCTGTCACCTCCCTTTCATCTACACTGATTGAAGTGGATTTAACAAGTGACATCAATAAGGGTTCATAGCTTTCACCTGGATTCACCTGGTCAGTCTATGTCATGGAAAGAGCAGGTGTTCTTAATGTTTTATACACTCAGTGTATATGGATCACATTTTGGTCCCCCTATTTCTTGCTCTCGTGAAGGTCCTGGTTTGCTATGTGATGACATCAATGAAAAAGGGCCGACCTTATCGCCGACCTTCACAAATAATCGCCAAGGTCATCTACCTAAATTGTTCCAACGCCTGAAAAAATCCCCTTCTGTGAGAAAAGTGTGTGGGGAAAAAAGATTCTGATAGTAAAACAACAGATTTGCTCTACTACGGTGTCTCTCTGACCTTCTGACCTTTGTCTGCCAGTCTCACCTTCACGTTGTCGTAGTGAAGCACCGCTGTGGGACTTGTGGTCATGGAAACCTCTCTGTTTGTGTGTTGTTGCTGTGGTTCTACCAGGGCTGTTGTTGAACATCATGCTATTTTCAATAAGCAGCATCCATAATTCACACCGTCCTCCATCAAATATTGAAGGGAGAGGCAGACCTGAGAGGCAGAGAGGTAGGGAGATAGACAGGGAGGGAGGCAGAGAGGCAGGGAGGGAGGGAGATAGACAGGCAGCCAGAAAAGCAGGTAGGCAGGAACCAACTTACCTAGCTTCCCACTTCTACTCGACATCCTTTTTTGTCTTCTTTCATCTTTCTTTTATTTTGGTCCAGAACTCTTTGCTTCTCCCCTGCCACTATGTCAAAGGCATTCTCTTCTCACACTGTATTTATTTATTTGTATTTTTAACAGTATTCCTAGAAAACAATTATTTCTTCCTGTAAAGTCAAAGTGGTATTTTTTTGGCAGTTCTCAGTATCTGTGTCAAACTCAGATATTCACCCAGCTTCAATCCCTTCAAGACTTCGACCAGTAAACAACTAAACAAGTAGAGTGATCCCTCTCCCGGTCATGTGATCCCTCTCTCTCTCTCTCTCTCGTCTGACCATCTCTTTCAATAACAACTCCTTTTCCTGCAGCTGTACAGTCCTGTGTTTGTGTTGTACGTTCAGCCGACACTGTTCTTGTGCACGGTGTTGGAACCACATGGAAAAGCAGCGCTGAAAAGCTAGTACGTGTGTTTCATTTAAGGAGAGGCCGTTCTCATTTTCAAAAAATAACATTCAAAGGCACCACAGAAGGAAATCTAACCTTTGCCCTTCCTGGGTTGAAGATGATAGTGCTTTCATAGCAAATAGCCCAGCATCAAACAGTTTCTCTCTTTATCTCTCTCTTTTTCTCTCTCTCTCTCTGCCCTCGCTGACTTTTGTTACGAGTTTTCTCCTGACACCGTGCAACACTGAAAATTCACCTTCATATACAAATAAACCCATGTCAGAGAGATGTGACTGGGGGTAGAACATACCAGGGTTGGGGTCAATACCATTTAAATTCCAGGCAATTCAGGCAGTACACTGACATTTCAATTCTGATTCTATGCAATGCTTTTTAATAAGGAACATTTGGGATTGGATTTGGAATTTGGTTTACTTTATGAATTGAATTGAATGGAATTGAAATTGAATTGACCCCAAACCTGGATAACACTGTTTCCTCTCCTCCTTCAGGCTCTCCAGGGCCCATATTCCCAAAGTATCTGAAACACGTTGTAAATATGGGCCCAGTTCCTCTCTCTCTCTCTCTCTCTCTCTATACGTGGTGCTACTGTATCCTGAGTTTGATGGTTTTATGCGATTGTGTGGCAATGTTTGTTTATTTAAAAAATAAATAATAATAAAGTACAGAGGCAGTGTTTTGTTCTTATGCACAGTAAGGTTATGTGAGGGTACAGTATATAATGCCATACAGTACATTATTTCCTTTTGGCAGTAAAGTTGAAGCCTGATTCCCAATCTGTATGTGCTTAAGCCAACTATAATTTGTCATGCTGTTGGATAAAAGTACAAACTGATCTGTGATCAGGCTAAGTAAAAGTTGTGTTTGACCATGTCAAGTTAATCGGCACCGTTCTACTACTCACAGTGAAGAACTTTACAATGTAAATATATGGGTATTAGCACAAGTATCTCCATCTCAGTACCATGTGATGTTTACAACAACAAAAAACAACAACATCAAGAAACAGCAACAACAAAAAACAACAAAAAAAGACAGAAAAAATTTAAAAACGTGATATATGCTTTACAATTCTTTGTCTCATTAACAAATTGCACTTATTTAAAGAGACTTTCTTTGTGTTCTGGTTTGAAAAAGTGGTTTTCAAGCTCTCTGGCTCGAAAGGACAAAATATTGTATAATATGTATTTTTATGCATATAAATATATGTCTATGTAACTTGGTCTGTCTGTCTCTTCTATTCACCACAACACTTCACGGAACTGACTTTACTTCATTCTTATGGACAACATCCTGTTCAAAACCAAGACTATGATCCAATAATGGCTGCACGTGAACTGTAGCATTTGCTCTAGGGGAAATATATTTAATCTTATGCTGATTCACAAGTTGGCCACTAACTGTACCCTCTCTGGATGACAAACAATTATATACCTCTCCTCTCCTCTCCTCTCCTCTCCTCTCCTCTCCTCTCCTCTCCTCTCCTCTCCTCTCCTCTCCTCTCCTCTCCTCTCCTCTCCTCCTCCCTCCTCTCTCCTCTCCTCTCCTCTCCTCCTTTTCCAGCAACACAGGGACAATTGACTCCAGGGTGCCAATTAAAATGATTGGCGCCTTTTTTTGAGGGCGCGAGAGGGCCCGGAGACAGGAGACCAGATGGGTGGCCCGTTTCACAGTGACGGAGGGATGGAAGGAAGGACGGAAGATAGAGAGGCAGGGAAGGTGGGGAGGTAGGAAGGAAGGGAGCCCCCCCTTTATTATGGAATGAAAGGAAGGAGGAAAGGTAGAAAGGGAGGCAGGGAAGGTGGGGAGGTAGGAAGGATGGGAGCCCCCCTTTATTATGGAATGAAAGGAAGGAGGAAAGGTAGAAAGGGAGGCAGGGAAGGTGGGGAGGTAGGAAGGAAGGGAGCCCCCCTTTATGGAATGAAAGGAAGGAGGAAAGGTAGAAAGGGAGGCAGGGAAGGTGGGGAGGTGGGAAGGAAGGGAGCCTCCCCCTTTATTATGGAATGAAAGGAAGGAGGGAGGCAGGGAAGGTGGGGAGTGGTGGAGGTGGGGAGCCGGGTAGCACTCCCTGTCGCAGTGGACAGAAGTAGAGAAGGTAAACCCTGATGAGTTGTAGGGCCAGTGGATAGAAGTAGAGAAGGTAAACCCTGATGAGTTGTAGGGCCAGTGGACAGAAGTAGAGAAGGTAAACCCTGATGAGTTGTAGGGCCAGTGTAACAGGAGTGCATGGGGCTAAAGTTGTCGTTTCACCTGAGCTCCAGTGACGCTAAACCCAGAAAATCTGTATTTAATTTAGTTTTTTGTAATCAGAATGATCAGGAAATAAAACACTTGCTTGTATGTCCTTTTCTTTGTTCTAATCAGTAGTGCTGTGTGTGTGTATGTGTGTGTGAATGTGTAGTCAGTTTAGTGCTGTGTGTGTAGTCAGTTTAGTGCTGTGTGTGTGTGTAGTCAGTTTAGTGCTGTGTGTGTGTGTGTGTGTAGTCAGTTTAGTGCTATGTGTGTGTGTGTAGTCAATTTAGACAATGTTAATGGGGGTCTGTTCGGCACTCCATTTCCTATAGCCAATGATCAGCTCCTTTGTCTTGTTCAGGTTGAGGGAGAGGTTGTTGTCCTGGCACAACACTGCCAGGTCTCTGACCTCCTCCCTATAGGCTGTCTCATCGTTGTCTGTGATCAGGCCTTCCACTGTTGTGTCATCAGCAAACTTAATGAAGGTGTTGGAGTCATGTTTGGCCACGCAGTTGTGGGTGAACGGGGAGTACAGGAGGGGACGAAGCACTCACCCCTGAGGAGCCCCAGTGTTGAGGATCAGCGTGGCAGATGTGTTGTGCCCGGCCAGTCTGAAAGTCCAGGATCGAGTCGCAGAGGGTGGTGTTTAGTCCCAGGGCTTAGCTTAGTGATGAGCTTTGTGGGCACTACGGTGTTGAACGCTGAGCTGTAGTCAACAAACAGCATTCTCACGTAAGTGCTCCTTTTGTCCAGGTGGGGAAGGGCAGTGTGGAGTGCGATTGAGATTACGTCTTCTGTGGATCTGTTGGGGTGTCATGCAAATTGAAGTGAGTCTAGGGTTTCCTAGGATGACTGTGTTGATGTGAGCCATGACCAACCTTTCAAAGCACTTCAAAGCTACCGACGTGAGTGCTACGGGGCGGTAGTCATTTAGGCAGGTTACCTTCACTTTCTTGGGCACAGGGACTATGGTGATCTGTTTGAAACATGTAGGTATTACAGACTCAGTCAGGGAAAGGTTGAAAATGTCAGTGAAGACACTTGCCAGTTGGTCCACACATGCTTTGAGTATACGTCCTGGTAACCGTCTGGCCCTGCGTCCTTGTGAATGTTGACCTGTTTAAAGGTCTTGCTCACATTGGCTGTGGAGAGCGTGATCACACAGTCTTCCGGAACAGCTAATACTCTCATGCATGTTTCAGTGTTACTTGCCTCGAAGCGAGCATAGAAGTTATGTAGCTCGTCTGGTAGGCTCGTGTCACTGGGCAGCTCTCGGCTGTGCTTCACGTTGTAGTCTGCAATAGTTTGCAAGCCCTGCCACATCTGACGAGCGTCGAATCCGGTGTAGTATGATTTGATCTTAGTGTCACGAACATCGTAGTGATGAGACCAAAGCGCAGCGTGATGTGAATATATCTTTTTTTAATGAAAGATGAAAAAACACGAAGTACACTAACCAAACAAACAAAATAACAAGACGCACGTGACCGCTAACATGCAACATCACATAGACAATAACCCACCAAATACCCAAAGGAGATGGCTGCCTAAATATGGTTCCCAATCAGAGACAACGATAAACAGCTGCCTCTAATTGAGAACCAATCTAGGCAACCATAGACATACAGAAACACCTAGATGGTAAACAACCCCATAAACCTACAAAAAACCCTAGACAGTACGAAAACACATACTGTACATCACCCATGTCACACCCTGACCTAACCAAAATATATAAAGAAAACAAAGAATACTCAGGTCAGGGCGTGACACTTAGTCCTGTTTTGATGCTTTGCCTGTTTGATGGTTCGTCAGAGGGCATAGCAGGATTTCTTATAAGCTTCTGGGTTAGTGGCAGCTCTACCCTTTAGCTCAGTGAAAATGTTGCCTGTAATCCTTGGTTTCTGGTTGGGGTATGTACGTACAGTCACTGTGGCGACGATGTCCTCAATGCACTTATTGATAAAGCTAGTGAATGATGTGGTATACTCCTCAATGCCATCTGAAGAATCTCGGAACATGTTCCAGTCTGTGATAGCAAAACAGTCCTGTAGTTTAGCATCTGCTTCATCTGACCACTTTTTTATAGACCGAGTCACTGGTGCTTCCTGCTTTAATTTTTGCTTGTAAGCAGGAATCAGGAGGATAGAATTATGGTCAGATTTGCCAAATGGAGGGCGAGGGAGACCTTTGTACGCATCTCTGTGTGTGGAGTAAAGGTGGTCTTGAATTTCTTTCCCTCTGGTTGCACATTTAACATGGTGATAGAAATGAGGTTAAACAGATTTAAGTTTCCCTGCATTAAAGTCTCCGGCCACTAGGAGCGATGCCTCTGGATCAGCGTTTTCCTGTTTGCTTATGGCGGTATACAGCTCATTGAGTGCGGTTTTAGTGCCAGAATCGGTCTGTGGTGGTATGTAGACAGCTACAAAATATACAGATGAAAACTCTCTAGGTAGATAGTGATACTCTACCTCAGGCGAGCAAAACCTTGAGACTTCCTTAGATATCGTGCACCAGCTGTTGTTTACATATATGCATAGGCCCCCACCCCGTGTCTTAACAGAGGCTGCTGTTCTATCCTGCCGATAGACTGTATAACCCGCCAGCTGTATGTTCTTAGTGTCGTTGTTCAGCCACGACTCAGTGAAACATAAGATATTACAGTTTTTAATGTCCTGTTGGTACGATATCCATGCTTTCAGTTCGTCCCATTTAATTTCCTGCAATTGAACTTTAACTTGCTGGACGGAAGGCAAAGGCAGATTAGCCACTCGTCGCAGGATCCTCACAAGGCACCGTGATCTTTTTCTGGAAAGTTTCGGTTTCCTTCTCCAGCGAATGACGGGGATCTGGGCCTGGTTGGGTGTCTGTATAGTATATCCTTCCCATCCGACTTATTGAAGAAAAACTCTGTTCTGATGTCCAGAAGCTCTTTTCGGTCATAAGATATGATAGCAGCAACATTATGTACAAAAGAAGTTACGAACAATGTGAAAAATAAAATAAAATAGTATGGTTGGTTAAGAGCCGATAAGATGGTAGCCATCTCCTCCGGAGCCATCACCTAGTCCTGTGCCATATCTTAGTGCTACGTGTGTGTGAAATTAGTGTGTGTAGAATTAGTGTGTGTAGAATTAGTGTGTGTAGAATTAGTGTGTGTGTAGAACCCTGGCCTCCCAGGCCTTTAGCCACGCATCACCGTCCTGCCTGCTCCCCTTCTCTCACCCCTCCCTTAACCCATCAGGGGGCCCCTGCACTAATTAGGGTTACTAATTGGGGCCCATCCAGTGCCAGGGACTTCTCCACACCTGCACAGTCATGTGAAATTCAAAGAGGTGCGCAAGGTCAGAGGTCAGATGAGGGGGAGAGAGGCGATCAGCTGTGGAGGTCCTCTGGATTAGAGAGAGAGACTTGGGGAAAGGAGTGTGTGTGTGTGTGTGTGTGTGTGTGTGTGTGTGTGTGTGTGTGTGTGTGTGTGTGTGTGTGTGTGTGTGTGTGTGTAAGGACAGCGAGAGAGAGAGAGACATTGGGTGGGGTGGGGCACCTCTTGGGGTTAATTGCTGGGTGACCTTAGTGGACTGGAAGGCCCTCACCTCTCCTCACCCCTCCTCACCTCTTCCTTAGCCTGCCTGCTTTTCTCAGCCTAGGGTGGAATGATGGCTGCTTGTTTTGACATGCTTCACACAAGAGGCTGACTGACTTAGCCCTCGGAAAGAAAGAGCCCGGCTGCATTCCTGAGACCAGTCGACCGACCAGGGTCCTCAACAGGCAGACAGGACGGGGCGGGAGGGGATGGGGGGACCATTAGTGATTCTCTCTCTCTCGCATACACACACACACACACACACACACACACACATACACCTCCCACCCTGTGTTCTATTCTTCCTGTTCAAACAAGCTAACACCGCTACTAAAGGGTTGGAAGGAAAAGTGTGAAAGGCATGTAGGTTTAGTTTTTAGTCCCCATTGGTGTGCAGTGCACAGTCTTTGCCCCTTGTCTTTCTTCGGCGCCTTTTGATGATGCGTAAACAAGGAAGTGCATAGGGAAGCAATAGAGGGACATGGTCAAAGGGCGAGAAAAGACGACAGCATCGTGCTTGATAATGGTTTGATGGGGCGAAGTGGTCAATGGGATTTAGTATGTCATTCAGAACAGTTGCATTCAATTTCAGTTGTTATGGAAACATTTAGAAGAAAGAATAACTAAATATGTTTTGAGATACAACACTGACCGTCTTCCATGGTTGCATAGCATTTATTTATGTCAGTGTTTTTCATATTATAAATCAGATTGATGAAATCGTACTTATTGACAGAGGTTGTGATAATCCCACAATAGATTTGGAAAATATAGTTTTTTGTCTAGCTTCCATACCCACCGCTCCAGTCTAAAATGGAGTGTTCGCTGTTCCCTTATGGGGAAACACACATGATTTCAAGTGAAATTGTCACATTTTGCACATTTTATTTCCCATGTGAAATCATGTGGTTTTGGAATATTTATGTGAAATATCGTCACGTGGATTTTCACAGAACCTTTCTCATATAAAATCATGTCAAAGCATGTGGTTTTGGAACACTTCATATGAGATGATATTTCACATGAAGTTACACGTTAATGTCCTGCAAACAAAAATGAGTTGTTCGGATGTCCCCAAAGTACCCGCAATGTTTTCAACTTACATATCTGACACAGGATTTACACTGTCATTATTCAACACATCCTCTCCTGGGATTTGAACTCACAACCTCTGAGTTCACAGCATACCAAACTTCCTGCAATGCCACCATGTCTGTGTCAATAACTGATTTCATCTGTATTCCTACACTTTTGACTTCAAAGTAAACTTTGTATACGTTCAAGAAAAAATATTATATTCAGGAGTAACATTAAAACCTATTATATTTATCATAGTTATTCAGGAGTAACATTAAAACCTATTATATTTATCATAGTTATTCAGGAGTAACATTAAAACCTATTATATTTATCATAGTTATTCAGGAGTAACATTAAAACCTATTATATTTATCATAGTTATTCAGGAGTAACATTAAAACCTATTATATTTATCATAGTTATTCAGGAGTAACATTAAAACCTATTATATTTATCATAGTTATTCAGGAGTAACATTAAAACCTATTATATTTATCATAGTTATTCAGGAGTAACATTAAAACCTATTATATTTATCATAGTTATTCAGGAGTAACATTAAAACCTATTATATTTATCATAGTTATTCAGGAGTAACATTAAAACCTATTATATTTATCATAGTTATTCAGGAGTAACATTAAAACAGAGTAATATGCCCCAACAACATTAGACAATTATACAGAAAACACTCAAATTGCTGAATCCAGGAAATGAAATCAATGATGACAGAATAGTGAGATGAACTGATAACTAAAACAGCAGTGTAGATAGCATTATTTTGCTACATGCAGAGATGTATTATAGGTATTGAATGTATATGTTCAACTTTGACACTATTTTAGCTGAACATTGTACCACTTACCTTAAAACCCCATTTCATTTCATTACTTCCATTACAACAAAAGTAATTATGTGAAATAACAGTTTTCACATGTTGAGCTGAATTGTTCACATGTGAAAACAAAAGAGGCGTGATGTCAGTTTTTCCACATGTGTTCAATATAGAGTTTACATGTTAACACCACCTTTACACATGTGAGGAGAATAACATCTAATCGAACTCTCACAGGTGGAATTGCATTTTCATGTTTGAAAAACGTTTGCATGTGACAATAAAATGTTCCTTTCCACGTGTTAAAAATGTTCACATGTTGTCACACGCAGTTTCATATCAGATGTTGAAAAGCTGCATCCCCATGTCACATTTATTTAACACCAGATCATGTTTTCAAATGTTGTCAAATGTTGTCACACGCAGTTTCATATCAGATGTCGAAATGCTGCATCCCCATGTCACATTTATTTAACACCAGATCATGTTTTCAAATGTTGTCAAATGTTGTCACATGTAGTTTTATCAGTTATCACATGTTGTACAGGTCTGCTCATTGGCTAATCCAGTCCACTGAGCTGACTCACATGTTGTGCAGGTCTGCTCATTGGCTAACCCAGTCCACTGAGCTGACTCACATGTTGTGCAGGTCTGCTCATTGGCTAACCCAGTCCACTGAGCTGACTCACATGTTGTGCAGGTCTGCTCATTGGCTAACCCAGTCCACTGAGCTGACTCACATGTTGTGCAGGTCTGCTCATTGGCTAACCCAGTCCACTGAGCTGACTCACATGTTGTGCAGGTCTGCTCATTGGCTAACCCAGTCCACTGAGCTGACTCACATGTTGTGCAGGTCTGCTCATTGGCTAACCCAGTCCACTGAGCTGACTCACATGTTGTGCAGGTCTGCTCATTGGCTAACCCAGTCCACTGAGCTGACTCACATGTTGTACAGGTCTGCTCATTGGCTAACCCAGTCCACTGAGCTGACTCACATGTTGTGCAGGTCTGCTCATTGGCTAACCCAGTCCAATGAGCTGACTCACATGTTGTGCAGGTCTGCTCATTGGCTAACCCAGTCCACTGAGCTGACTCACATGTTGTGCAGGTCTGCTCATTGGCTAACCCAGTCCACTGAGCTGACTCACATGTTGTGCAGGTCTGCTCATTGGCTAACCCAGTCCACTGAGCTGACTCACATGTTGTACAGGCTCGTGCCTCTTTGCTCAGTGATGTTTATTTGATGTGTTTCATCTGACCCTAATCCAACGCACAATCTGTTGGACATCTTATTTAGAACTGTGTCGGGGCAACCCATCCAGAGGTATCATGGTATATATAACATATGATACATAATGATATGAAGACTTACAATTAGCTACCATATATACATTGTATCATTAATGTGTCACGTTTCTGGATAAACATTGTCTTTTGTTTATTTTCACCTTTTGATTTATTCACTTTTCTGCACAATGCACTTTTTGTGCATCATGATGCCCCAATAAATCCAGTCTATTTTTGAATTCAAGCCTCAGTGGTGGATTTGTCCGCTTTATCAACAGTTTTTGGGTCTCTGTCTCTCCTAGAGTCCTTATACAGTATATACATTACAAAATGTTCATGGTGTTGGGCCATACTTTACATTGTGGTGTTGTTGTTTCTCTGTAATTATTCCGATAAGTACAGCGTAGATGTTGTGTCACTCCAACACTTTCGTGACTTCTTCTTTGCTTATTAATCAAAAGCGTACAGAGAAATCATGGAAGCGTACAGGTCACCTACTGTACCAGTGTCCACAGTAACTCCCCTCTTCCTCTCCCACTATTTTCAATCTCAAAATCCTTTCAAAACAAGTGTCAGTTAGTATTTTAACTTAACCTTTATTTAACTGGGCAAGTCAGTTAAGAACAATTTCTCATATACAATGAAAGCCTACCAGGGAACACTGCCTTGTTCACCTTGTTCAGAGGAAGAACAACAGAGTTCTACCTTGTCAGCTCAGGGATTTGATCCAGCAACCTTTTGGTTACTCGTCCAACGCTCTAACCACTAGGCTACCTGCCTTTCAAATGATAGAATCCCAGTATAAAAGGGATTGAAGCAAGGACTAAAAGTTAAGATTACATATTGTTCTTCTTCCTGTGCAGGCATCAATGTGATCAAGGCAAAACATTTTGATGGAAAAATAGCATTGCCATAAAATAAAATGTTCACCTCACAGACTAATTCCCCCAAACCAAGGACCATTTGACAACTCTCATTTTAGGTTTGAACAGTTATGTTTTGTAAAGGCCTGTATATACTGTACGTCAGTATCACCTCTTCTTTTCCTTCATTGCTTGACAATGAATTTGTTCTTTTTCTTTGGGACAGACTGCAATGTCACACAATTTAATGGATTGGTAGGCGATATGACAAGAACATACAAGAACATGAAAAACACTGTAAAACAAACCTCTTTCACCTCAAAAAATGCCCCCTCTCTCCTCTCTCCTCTCTCTTCTCTCTCTCTCTCTCTGTGAGTTGGCCTTGACTCCATGCTCTCCACCTAACTCTGGGAGGTTTAGTGCCTTTGCTTTTCTCCATCACAAGAGTCAAATGGTTTGACCCCTTGACTATTCCCTTTTGAACAGTCTGGTACATTAGTATACAGAGAGAATGTCACATCTACACAGCACATGTCACATCTGAAGGAGACAGACATTGTCCCCTCTCCCGCCATTAAACAAGTTAATCACGACAAGGAAATGTTTATTTTCTCTTTAACCACCGCTCTTACAGCTCACCTCATAACCTCTCTCTCTCTCTCTCTCTCTCTCTCTCTCCCTCTCTCTCTCTCTTTCTCTCTCTCCCCTCTCTCTCTCTCTCTCCCTTCTCTCTCTCTCTCTCTCTCTCTCTCTCTCTCTTCTCTCTCTCTCTCTCTCTCTCTCTCCCTTCTCTCTCTCTCTCTCTCTCTCTCTCTCTCTCTCCTCTCTCTCTCTCTCTCTCTCTCTCTCTCTCTCTCTCTCTCTCTCTCTCTCTCATCACACACAGAAGATTAATGTTGTGGTATCTAAACCTCCCTCGCCCTGTCTGTTTTAGTGACTACCTCATAGTAGTCTACTACCCAATAGTACATGCAAATAGTTTCTCACAGGACTACTCCACTACACCATAAACAATACTGAGCATATGACTTAAAATAAGTTAATGTAAGCTAAACCCAAGATTACCTTAACAAACTGAGTTAACTCAAGTTTAAAATGTCCCACAAGTTATAGTCCAAACTCAGCCAAGTGGTCCTGCACAATGCAAACTCTCCGTCTTCTCCCCCCTCCTCCTGCCGCCCTCCCCCTGTTGGGCTCGCCACTCCTCTCTGTAACTGCCGGGTCCCGCTTGCCTCCCTATTGTGGCGCTGACAAAGGGGGCCGGTGCCCTCTCGCAGGCTATGTTACAGACGGCCGTATGAGGTGGACACTCTGGGCCGGCCCGGCGTTATCTGCTGTGACACTTCAGATTATTTCCACGGCTTCCCTATCTGATCTGCACATCCAATTCAATTAGTGCCAATTAGTCAGTCCCTGCTCTGCTCTCCCCTCTCCCCGCTCCCCTCTAGCTCGTCCACCCCTCGTCCACCCCTCGTCCACCCCTCGTCCACCCACCCACCCACTTCTGTCCTCCAGTCCCCCAGCTTCTGATATTGTACCATCGTCACTAGCTAGTCGCTGCCTCACCACCCTCCATCACCGCCTGGACCAGAGAACGGTCCGCACCAGTGCTCTCAGGAACGCTTGTGGAACCCCCTTTGTGTGCCCACCACCCCCTCACCCCCTTACCCCTTCACCCACCCCCTCCCTGGCTAACTCTGGGCCCAGGCACACCTGGCCTTTGCAAATTGGGAGCCCTCAAAAAGCAGCAAGAGAAAGGCAGGATGGGGGGAGGAAGAGGGGGAGGAAGGGAGGGGCGTTGTGGTTGACAGGTCTTTCAGCATTCCGATGGAGCAAAAAGTTAATGATGGGTCTTTTGTTTGAGTCCCCCAAAGAGAGAAAAGCTGGCCGGAGAAAATGCTACAGAAAATCACTGCTTATGCCAGTGAGCAGAGATAATAAGGTACGCCACCAAGTACATGGACCGTGGGGATTTTCCCCTGTGTTTATATCGCTTACATGATCCCTTTATGTTTAGCTGAGAAAGTGCACTCATCCTGACTCGTTAGTGTGAAGTCATGTCTCTGTTGTTTACCGTTCCAAATCAGTGACACTGAATTGAATTGACCTCATAATCTAGAACACATCGAACTACACAGATCCAGACCTGTAGCTACAGCCAGATAATGGAACTTCCCCAAGAACCCATAGGATCATAAGTGTGCTAACTCACAGAAATCTGAAAGTGTAACATAATGTTTCAATTAACAGCCTTATAGGAAATAGGAAAAATGATGGTCCACCATAGTCCCCTTCTCTCTCTCTTTCTTCACAATCTCTCTTTCCTTTTCTGCCCTTCTCTCTCTCCCCCATACTCTCCCATACTCTCCCATACTCATCCATCCATCCATCATTCTCTCTCTCTCTCTCTCGCCCCCATCCCTCTCTCATCCCATCCCTCTCTCCCTCCTCCCTCCAGATCTCTAATAAAAGACCCCCTCATACGCCCTCCTTCCCCAACAGGCTTTAATCTGGGCTGACAGCTTCCCCCGTAATTGGTCATAACACCCAGATGGGCCAGTCCTTAATTTGCTGTTCCCAATACAGTGATGGAGGAGGCCATGGAGGGGGTGCGGGGAAGTGGATGAGAGGCCAAAGCCTTGATTTGTTGGTTATAGATACAAGAGCAGTAAACACCCAAGGCTCCGCGCCCGACAGTTTGAACAGGCTTTTGTTCACACGTCTATTGAAAAGGGAATGAGGGCCCTCCCTCCCTCCTTACCCTCTTTCACTCTCCCTCTCCCTCTTTCTCACCTCATCTCTCTCTCTCTGTTTCTTTCGCCAGGAAAAGAGATCTGGTGGAGCAGGGAGAGAGGAGTGTTTATTTAATGTATTGAAGGTGGACCTGAATATGATTATTGATTAATGATGAATCATTTTCTGATTGATTGAACAGGTGAAGGACCAGGGTAGACTTACAAGGCAAGGTGTTTAGGGTGAGAGGTGAGATGGTGTAGAATAAGGAGACACTGCTCCTGTGTGGTCGTATTTCTCCATGGGAGACTGTGGGGACAGGGGGGTACAGCGGGGCAGCCAGGCCGAGGTGAGGACCCCCTGGCACTAATGAGGGCAACCCGCTGGACACTGTGATCCTAGGGGTGTAGGGGTCAACGGGGCCTGATGGAGGTGTCAGACAGGGCTTGGTAGGGTCTTTAGTCCAGAGTGTGTGTGTGCCACTCTAAGACAGTGGAGGTCACACCCTGACAGGCTAGTGGTCAATGGTCACCATAAGGGTCACTGTGGGGGGTGTTAAGTAAGACATAATCATCCACTGGTGGCGGAGCCGAATGCCAACAATTGTTGAGAGAGAGAGAGAGAGAGAGAGAGAGAGAGAGAGAGAGAGAGAGAGAAGAGATGAAGAGAGATGAAGAGATGAAGAGAGATGAAGAGAGATGAAGAGATGAAGAGATGAAGAGATGAAGAGAGAGAGAGAGAGAGAGAGAGAGAGAGAGAGAGAGAGAGAGAGAGAGAGAGAGAGAGAGAGAGAGAGAGAGAGAGAAGAGAGATGAAGAGAGATGAAGAGAGATGAAGAGATGAAGAGATGAAGATGAAGAGATGAAGAGATGAAGAGAGAGAGAGAGAGAGAGAGAGAGAGAGAGAGAGAGAGAGAGAGAGAGAGAGAGAGAGAGAGAGAGCTGGGCCCATATTGATACTTTGGGAATATGGGCCCTGGAGAGCTTGAATGAGGAGAGGAAACAGTATTCTCCCGGGTTGGGGCCAATTTTTTCCCCAAGCCTTGCAGCAGCAGTCCAATTACAGGCAATTTCTCCCACTGCACATCTGAGGCCCTTGAAGCCGTGCGGTCAGTTGGTGCAGTTTGAGAAGAGGAGGAGGGGAAGAAGAGTGTTGTCAGCACACACCCCACAGGGCCGTTGGGGTGTGTGTGTGTACGCCCATATGTGTGTGTGAAGGGATGTGTATGCGCAGTGGGGCAGCGGAACAGGACTAGGGCACGCAGATGTGTGAGTCTCTAGACTAAGTCCTGCCAAGATCTGCTGTGAGGGTCATGACCTTTACAGAATCAGTGCTCCTGCTTGTCAGTACTAATGAAGGTCAAGGTCCCACCAACACCAGCTGCATGGAGGGAGAGAGAGAGAGAGAGAGAGAGAGCAGGAGGGAGAGAGGGAGGGAGGGGGAGAGAGTTAGGGAGGGAGTGGGAAACAGGGAGGGAGGGAGGGAGGTTTGGGAGGGAGGGAGCGAGGGGGAAACAGGGGGAGACAGGTGGAGAGGTGGAGGGAGGGAGCGAGGGGGAAACAGGGGGAGACAGGTGGAGAGGTGGAGAGAGAGAGAGAGAGAGAGGGAGAGAGAGAGTGTGGGAAACAGAGGGGAAGAGAGAGAGAGGGAGAGAGAAAGAGAGAGAGAATGAAAGAGGGGGAAAGAAAGAGGGTAGACAGGGAGGTGATAGGGAGGGTGGGTTCACACATTGAAGCCCCCACAGCTGTCCAGTCCAGGACAGGGGAGGTAGAGAGTAAAGATGGGCTCCTCTCAGCAGCTCAGAAGACACTACAGAGTTGAGAGGGGGAGCTACCAGCCACAGGTGCTGGTGCAGAGCACATGGGGTGAGTAGAGTATAACCTTTAGAGCTCCGCCATCATTACCATCACCACCTCTCTGGTCGATTCTTATCCTCTTTGTCTGTGTGTGATTGTGTGTGATTAACGAGTGTGGAGGGGAGGGGGGGCAAACCACTGTTCATCTAGTGAGGGAATTGATTGGTGTGGAATCAGTTTAACTGTATGGTGGATTTATGCGAAACTTCTGTGATCTCAGTAGATGGGAATTTATCTAGTGATGTGATAGACAGTGAAGCAAGGGGACATGTTGCTATTACATCATTGCTAGCTAACGTTTGGTTCTCTTGGGGTTTGTGATCTAACAAGTAAGAGATGGAGCGAAAGGCAGGAGTGGGTGAAGGTTAGACAGGGCAAGAGAGTTAGAGAAAGGGCAAGATAGAGGGAGAGAGAGAAATAGAGACAGAGAGAGAGAGGCATAGAGAGAGAAATACAGAGAGAGAGAGAGAGACAGAGAGGAAGAGAGAGAAAGACAGAGAGGAAGAGAGAGATGAAAACAGAGAGAGGGAGAGAGAGACAGAGAGAAAGAGAGAGTGAGATAAAAACAGAGAGAGAGAGAGAGACAGAATGACTTAGAGAAAGAGAGAGTGAGATAAAAACAGAGAGAGAGCAAGACAGAGAAATAGAGAAAGACAGAGAAATAGAGAAAGACAGATAGCATTATAGTATTACGTGTGGTGGGATCCAGCTTTAGAGAGACATGCGCTTGATTAAGATCTCTGTCTCTCTCAGTTGATCTTTTGTCCATGTCACCCACCCATCATCCTCCTACGTGTGTGTGTGTGTACGTGCTCGTACATAATACCATTTATCTGACCTATAGGATCAGTTGCTGGCAGGCATTGCCTAAGCCTGAGCTGAGAACGCATGTTGCGTACACCATGGCACACCCACTCATGGTGCCACTTTATTTTGCGGAAATGACCTAATATTTCCTTGGAACCTACATGGTAACATGGTAATTACAAAGTAATAACCTATGAATTACTTCATTGTGCTTTTGGGACTCTTTGCAACAAGCACCATTTGGTTCCAGGTGGTTATTGTTACAATGATTTGAAGTAAGTATAAGAAAGTCCTCACTAGCTCGGTTTCCATCCAATTGGCAACAGATTTCCATGCAAATATTCTAAAAGCCATATAAAAACAAGATGCACATTTTCCCACCAGTGATGTTTCCATCAAATGTACACATTGCAGATTAAAGGCTGTGCGTGATGACGTGGTGCTCATTATGGCTGGGCGCTATTAGGGGAGATCTCTTCGACAATATGCTACTCAGAACATTACAATACCAGATATAATCGTTTTGTGCCTTTAATGACTAGATTATTCCAGACTGCAATTGTTGTGCTTATTTATGGTCACATTCTCATTAAATAATCGTATTATGGCAACAACAAAAAAAGGCTTAGTTAATTCATTTAGACTTCATTTTCAACATCTTGATACAGTCTATCTGATGACGCTGCACAGTTTTGATTGGTAAAGTTCAAATACATCAAATCAAATCAAACTGTGTTAGTCACATTGTAAATGAGAACTTGTTCTCAACTGGCCTACCTGGTTAAATAAAGGTGTTCTCAACTGGCCTACCTGGTTAAATAAAGGGCAAATTGAATTTGTCACATTGGAAATGAGACCTTGTTCTCAACTGGCCTACCTGGTTAAATAAAGGTGAAATAAAAATACATTCAAATATAACTGGTCGATAAAATACACAGCTACAGAATTGTATATTTGACCCAAGGTGTGTCAACAGTGTGTTACAGTGAAATGCTTACTTACTAGCCCCTAAACAACAATGCAGTTTCAAAAAAATACAGATAAGAATAAGAGATAAAAGTAACAAGTAATTAAAGAGCAGCAGTGAAATAACAATAGTGAGACTATATACAGGGGGGTACCGGTACAGAGTCAATGTGCGGGGGCACCGGTTAATTGCGGTAGTATGTACATGTAGGTAGAGTTATTCAAGTGACTATGCATAGATGACAACAGTGAGTAGCAGTGGTGTAAAGAGGGGGTGAGAGGGATGAGGGTTGGGGGGCACTGCAAATAGTCTGGGTAGCCATTTGACTAGAAGTTCAGGAGTCTTATGGCTTGGGGGTAAATAGAGTATAGTCTTGCACTTCACAATATATTGTCAATGTCAAATGACACGATATTCGATTTAATCATGTATCGGGACAAACCTAGTGCACATAAAATACATGTAGTGTTTAAATTACCATCTACTGAATAACAAATTAGAGTTAATTGGGTTTCTATCGCATTTTCAACTATACTGATGGTTTTCTCCAATAACATGTTGCGTTATAGAGTGAGTGTGCCCACCTTGGTATTGGCACCCACCTTGGTTTTGGCACCCACCTTGGTACTGGCACCCACCTTGGTACTGGCACCACACCTTGGTTTTGGCACCCACCTTGGTATTGGCACTTTAGCTCTAGCAAACAGCTGGCAGATACAGTGCTGGTAGAGCCTACATGATGAGATTATTATGGACAAAAAAGAGTGACATTATTTTTATTTGTGAAACGGCCGCCAAGCATCGATGATCATGTCACCAGAATAGGACCATTCGATATTTATTGGAAAGGAGCATCGAGCTCATTACAGTGCACTGTGAAGTTACTTATTTCATCAGTAGCCTCACTAACTGCATGCTTTCCCGGCGAGTTGTAGTGGGAGGACCACACAACATGTCATCGCGTGACTCCAGGTTTACTTCGATATGATGGTTATTAAATCGCGGTTATTAAATCGTTATTAAATTGCGCATAAAAGCATTTCCACTGACATTTCTTGCATAATTAATTTTACAGACACAAAAAGATCCCACCTTGTCGAGTATATTTTGTTTTGTCGACATTTGGAAGATTTACTGACAAATTGTCAGTTTCCATCGGGCCTGTCATGACATTTTTTTTCGACATACATGTACTTTACTGCATGAAAAGGTTGGATGAAAAACTGATAATTGATGCCTCATAATTTACCAGGGAAATACACATTTTTCATTATTGTAAAATAAACGAATAGTCCTCTCTCATATTGCCCAACCAGTCTCCTTCAGGTCCATCCCTGTCTGTTTCTATATCAAGGTTCGGCTCAATTCATTTCAATACGTTCAGGAAGAAAACTACCACGCCAAATAGTGACCATAAGATTGACCAAGATGCACCACTAACACATCTGGGACCAGGTTGCCTTTATTCAACCAGTCTCCCGACTTCCCAGTCTGTTCTCTTTGTCCACAGTTGTGCCAGGGATGTCTGGTTGGCGGTTGCTAACTATGTCACTTTGTGCCTGCCCAGACGACTGCTTCCTCTGCCACCATTCTGGCTCCACGCTGAGACAGTGACCATCCATTACGGGTCTGTGCCACAGTGTGCCAGTCGGCTCCAGCAGACAGACAGTATCTTCTGTGACCTCATCATCATGAGACAGTGGTGAGAATGGTAATGATGATGATGATGTACCGCCGTGTGTGATGTCACCTAGTCTTGGCCAGTAAGGCTCTCACTGACTGACTGGCATTGTTTGTCTGTCAGCGGATTCTGATGGAGTTTTCTAGACTACAAATGACCTCTTTGTGCTGCTATTTGTTTCTTTGAGATAGTCATGTGCACACACAGCAGCAGCATCGTTTTCATTCTCAATTCACACACACACACACGCACACACTTCTAATCATTAATGTTTGTCACCTTTTCACTTACTTGAAAAATGTTTTGCTCAAATAAATCGAATTTAATTGCATAATTTTTAACAGTCTGGTAGAGATAAATTTTAAAGCCAACTTTAAAATAACAAATAGGTACATTTAATTTCAGTTCCAAATCATTCAGAGTAATTGAACTCGACTTGGAATGTACATTTATATTAAATTATTATTATGTTAAAATTCGATCTAATTATTAAATGGGAACGGAATTGCGTGAAAATAATGGAATTGAACACAACACCAAATATAATCTGAAGCTTCATGTGATGCACCTTATTTGTTTTAAGGGACGCAGGTTGTCTAATTCGATATCTTTTAATGAACGAATTCGTCATAATTAATTAAATGTGCAAAACTAACAATATATTCTATAGCCTATTTATTTGTAGGCCTGTGGTCCCTCAGTTTCAATGAACTCAATGCCTTTGACTGCTTGGCAACAGTGTCCTGGCTGGCACTCTGCTGGTTGACAGTCTACTTGTGGTCTCTACTGGAAAAGAGCAGGGAACGCAACAGGTGGCAGAACATAGAGTTAGAGCACCACCTACAGGCCTCCCATCAGTAGGACCGTAGTCTCTACTCTAGTCTAGCAGTGGACAAGCACAAATGCAGCAGACATGTTGCCAGTTCTAGAACAGTTGTAGAATTCCATACTGTACAGATGTGTTATTTCTTATTTGTTTGTGTGTGCATGTACTGCAACGGCTCGATATTATATCATGTCAATATCACATCGTATCGAAATCCCCTATCCAAATGTACTGTGTTTATTTAGTTTTATTTAACCTTTATTTAACTAGGCAAGTCAGTTAAAGAACAAATTCTTATTTACAATGACGGCCTACCAAAAGGCAAAAGGTCTCCTGAGAAGAGAGACAACACAACACTACATAAAAAGAGACCTAAGACAACAACATAGCAAGGCAGCAACACATGACAACACAACATGGTAGCAGGACAACACATGGTACAAACATTATTGGGCACAGACAACAGCACAAAGGGCAAGAAGGTAGAGACAACAATACATCACGCCAAGCAGCCACAAGTGTCAGTAAGAGTGTCCATGATTGAGTCTTTGAATGAAGAGATTGGGATAAAACTGTCCAGTTTGAGTGATTGTTGCAGCTCGTTCCAGTCGTTAGCTCCAGTGAACTGAAAATACAAGCGACCGAGGGATATGTGTGCTTTGGGGAATTTAACAGAATGTGACTGGCAGAACAGGTGTGTATGAACAGGTATGTGGAGGATGAGGGCTGCTGTAGATATCTAAGCATCAACCAGTGGGTCTTGCGACAGGAATACAGAGATGACCAGTTTACAGAGGAGTATAGAGTGCAGTGATGTGTCCTATAAGGAGCATTGGTGGCAAATCTGATGGCCAATTGGCAAAGAACATCTCGCTGCTCGAGAGCACCCTTACCTGCCGATCTATAAATGATGTCTCTGTAATCTGGCTTAGGCAGGATGGCCATCTGAATCAGGGTTAGTTTGGCAGCTGGGGAGAAAGAGGAGCGATTACAATAGAGGAAACCAAGTCTAGATTTAAGCTTAGCCTGCAGCTTTGATACGTGCTGAGAGAAGGACAGTGTACCGTCTAGCCAAATAACATCTAGCCAGAAGGACAGTGTACCATGAGGCAAATGTTTGGAGGTAGCTTAACATTTAAGTGCATTGGGTCAGTAACTGAAAGGTTGCTGGTTCCAATCCCCTGGGTAAATAATATGCCGATGTGCTCTTGAGCAATGTATTTAACCCTAATTGCTCCGGAAAAGAGTGTCTGTAAAAAATGGAAGTGATATGCTTGATCCGTTTAGTTCCAAAATGTTACATTTAACTTTGTTTGTACACAAAAAAAATTATGCAGAAATAGAAAGAGAGGGACGGACAAATCTGCTTAGAAATCGGGACTCGTGGCATCATTCTGGTTTGGTTTTGTTTTCACAGCACAGCGGAGTCACCGAGGGTTCAGTGGTATCTACAAGGCTGCTCTGTCACATTTAACGCATTTAACGCTCGTTGTCTCTCTCTCGGTCTCTCTCTCCCTCTCTCTATCTCTCTCTCTTTCTCTCTTTGTACCTTCTTTCTCTCTCTCTTTCTCTCTTTGTATCTCTGTCTTTCTTTCTCTTTCTCGCTCTCTTTCCCTCCCTCTCCCTCCCTCTCTGTCTGTCTGTCTCTCTCCCTCTCTCTCCTTCTCTCTCTCTCTCTCTCTCCCTCCCTGTCTGTCTCTCTTCCTCCCTTCCTCTACTGTATTCTCTGGTTCACAGCATCATCCTCGATTCCCTTGTTCTAAAATAGTTTCTTGTCCTTGTCTCATCCTCTTCTCATCCGTACCAAACCTCTCTCCTGCACTATCTTTAGGTCTGACCGAGCAATGCCCTCCTCCACTCCTCCCCCTTTCCTCCTCCTCTCCTCCTCCAAGTCGCTTTCCCCCCTCCTCCTCTCTCCCCCCCTTCCTCCTCCTCTCCTCCTCCAAGTCGCTTTCCCCCTCCTCCTCTCTCTTCCCCCTTACTCCAGTCGGTTGTCTTGTGCTCTGTCTGCCCTGTGGGGTTGTGACCCATTGACCTTTGGGTGCCCTCTGCAGTGTAGCCTCTCAGTCAGCTGCAGCTGTGGTCCTGCCAAGAGAAGGGATAATCCTATCACACAGTCATGCTGCTGAGAGAGGCAGGGCAGGTGAAGAACTGTATGTTTGTGTGTGTTTATGTGTGTTTGTGTGTGTGTGTGTGTTTATGAGTGTGTGTGTGTTCCGATATGTGTGTTTATCCATGTTCACGTGATGCATCATTATTAATTGTCAACAGACTGAATATAAACTGACTGACAGAGTGTTTGTGAGTGGTATGTAATATACATTGATCTACTCTCCCCAACCAAACCTGCATTTATCTGGGGCATTAGTCCTAGTACCATGGCTACAGTACGATACGCCAGCCAGCTACAGTCGGCACCAGCAGAACAACAACTTGTAAACAGACACAGATGCCAGATGCCGGGCTGAGTGTGTGTTCTCAATCGACGCAAGGCATCAGATCATTATCTCCTAAACCCAGTGAGCTCTGTATTATCTTAGTTAAAATCCACACTGACTATCAACACACAGATGCTGCTGCTCGGTGGCTGTACTGTCCTGGCCCCATTTCTCTCTCTCTCTCTCTCTCTCTCTCTCCTCTCTCCTCTCTTCTCTCTCTCTCTCTTGGAAACCCTGTATTAGCTAGCTGCCCAAGACGTGATGGTAATGATAAACAACTCAACTTCTCATCCCTAATGCCGAGTCCCTATGGGTTTATCCATTGAGTCAGGTCAAATTCAGGACATGGTAGGCCTGTATGTGTTTATATATTGTTTTATAAATTGTTACCTAACGGAAGCCTATAATAAAAATAGAACATGGAAATGTGTTTATTTTCAGTGTCCTACATCTCCTCCCTGAGTCATAAGCATCAATGACTTATTATAACAGCACATTAAAGTGCCAATCAGCAGTAGCAACTATAACAAAGTGTATTGTTTCTCCTCCCCGCCCCGGGTTTGGTAAAAAGCTGATTGAGTGAGAAATGTAACCAGATGTCAACATGATATTTTTAACCATGTTTGTTTCAGTTACATTGTTTACAAAACTTGGAGTAAAACCAGCTTCTATTTTGATGGGTATGACAGTTGAACTTAAAGTTCATGCCACTGGGCACAAACAAACATCAGTTCAATGTTTAATTATTATTATTTTTTAACCTTTATTTAACTAGGCAAGTCAGTTAAGAACAAATTCTTATTTGATTTACATTTGGTTGAGGCCAAATGCCAACTAATGTGAATTCAAAGTGAAATCAACAAACAATTTCAGCATGTTGTTAGATTTCGGTTGTACATTGGATGACATTAAGAGGAAAGGCCTTTACATTGATGACTTTGCAAATCCAATCCGTTTTCCATGTCATCACATAGATTGTGTGGGTTGAAAGGGGGTAGAAAGAACGTTGCCTAAACCAATTTTTTTTGCACAGTGGAATGAGGCATTTCTAAATTATATTCTCCAAGAAAGTGGGTACAGATCATTAATTTAATTCCAAAAATGAATGTAGCAACCGCCGATTGCTCCTTTAAAGCGTTAGCATTGTGCTCATTAATTTACTTTGCATGTTTTTGTTTTATCCCAGTACAAACACATCTGATTCCAATAGAAGTGGGTCGGCTATGAAATCGTTAGGTCCTGACTGCTAATAATTCCCTATACATTTATACACTCATAAAACAGTAAAATCGTTTTAGTACAAAAGTGCCGATATTTTTACTCTCAAAGTGATTTACGAAATAGTTCAATTGATCATAGGAATGATTCACAAATTTGTTTATTGACACATTTTCTAATCATTTCACACGTCAGGATGGCCGAGCGGTCTAAGGCGCTGCGTTCAGGTCGCAGTCTCCTCTGGAGGCGTGGGTTCGAATCCCACTTCTGACAAAGTGTTTTGCGGAAATTCTGAGAAATTACAATGAATAATAAAATGAATTGTGCAATGACAGTACACTACTCCATGACACCATGCATGCAGGAACCGCTAAAATAACGTCTTTGCTCTTATTTTAAATATTCGTTTAATTGCATGAAATTAATTCGTGTTACTTACGCATTATGATCATGAGAAATCAATCAAGTTCAGAATTGTAATTAATTCATATTTTGTATTGTGCAATAACGCAATAATTTGTGATAGCCTGGTGAAGATACAGGCCTATCTGAATAAAAGTTTGTGTTGTTCTTATTCTTAATTCGTTTATTTCAACTTATTGATTGAAGTATTTTTTCTGTATAAATTATTAATATTTAAATAAATAAACACATATTTACAAATAAAAAAATTGATAACTTGCAGAAAGCATCTTAAAAAGATCGACATTATTTCTCTCTATCTTGCAGCAATCACAAAAATGTAAGACCAGTTTATAAAATAACTGTAAAACTAAAGAATTTCATAGAACTTCTAGAAATTGACGATGGACAACCTCGAACATTTTCTCTAATGGCACTTTTGTCCGCCACAAATTTGTAGAAACATGAATCATTTAGAAATAAGTAGGAACATAAGGTATATATGTTTTACAACTAGGCCAGTCATGGTTGCCTATGTTGTTTTCTTTGAGAAAACATGAACATGGATAATAATGTGTGGAATGTCTTTACAAAGATGACAAAACATACAAAGAGGAGCAAAAAAGGTTGCACCTGCCACTATTTCTAAATTTCCACCTTTTATGCTGATCCTGGGTCAGTTTTGCATTTCCCCCACTAATGGAGAAGCTGATCGTAGATGTGTACTTAGGAGGGCAATGTCACCCTACACCAGTGGGGCTTTTACTGTGCTTTTACTGTGATAATGTCCTCTGCTAATAACATCAGACAGCAAGGATATTATGTGACAATTTCACCTTTATCACCATGCTGTAATTACTGTAACAAAGGTCAGAGTGCCAGACAGAGCTAGAAGTCTGGACGGCCATGTATCCACAGCGACAGACAGGTTGAGAAGCCTGGAGTGCCATGTATCCACAGCAACAAACAGAGCTAGAAGTCTGGAGTGCCATGTATCCACAGCAACAGATAGGTCGAGAAGTCTGGAGTGCCATATATCCACAGCGACAGACAGGTCGAGAAGTCTGGAGTGCCATGTATCCCCAGCGACAGACAAGTTGAGAAGCCTGGAGTGCCATGTATCCACAGCGACAGACAGGTTGAGAAGTCTGGAGTGCCATGTATCCACAGCGACAGACAGAGATAGAAGTCTGGACGGCCATGTATCCACAGCAACAGATAGGTCGAGAAGCCTGGAGTGCCATGTATCCACAGCGACAGACAGGTCGAGAAGTCTGGAGTGCCATATATCCACAGCGACAGACAGGTCGAGAAGCCTGGAGTGCCATGTATCCACAGCGACAGACAGGTTGAGAAGTCTGGAGTGCCATGTATCCACAGCAACAGATAGGTCGAGAAGCCTGGAGTGCCATATATCCACAGCGACAGACAGGTCGAGAAGTCTGGAGTGCCATGTATCCACAGCGACAGACAGGTTGAGAAGTCTGGAGTGCCATGTATCCACAGCGACAGACAGGTCGAGAAGTCTGGAGTGGCATGTATCCACAGCGACAGACAGAGATAGAAGTCTGGACAGCCATGTATCCACAGCAACAGATAGGTCGAGAAGCCTGGAGTGCCATGTATCCACAGCGACAGACAGGTCGAGAAGTTTGGAGTGCCATATATCCACAGCGACAGACAGGTCGAGAAGCCTGGAGTGCCATGTATCCACAGCGACAGACAGGTCGAGAAGTCTGGAGTGCCATGTATCCACAGCGACAGACAGGTTGAGAAGTCTGGAGTGCCATGTATCCACAGCGACAGACAGGTTGAGAAGTCTGGAGTGCCATGTATCCACAGCGACAGACAGGTTGAGAAGTCTGGAGTGCCATGTATCCACAGCGACAGACAGAGATAGAAGTCTGGACGGCCATGTATCCACAGCGACAGACAGGTCGAGAAGCCTGGAGTGCCATGTATCCACAGCGACAGACATGTCGAAAAGCCTGGAGTGCCATGTATCCACAGCGACAGACAGGTCGAAAAGCCTGGAGTGCCATGTATCCACAGCGACAGACAAGTCGAGAAGCCTGGAGTGCCATGTATCCACAGCGACAGACAGGTTGAGAAGCCTGGAGTGCCATGTATCCACAGCGACAGTTAGAGATAGAAGTCTGGAGGGCCATGTATCCACAGCGACAGACAGAGATAGAAGTCTGGAGGGCCATGTATCCACAGCGACAGACAGGTTGAGAAGTCTGGAGGGCCATGTATCCACAGCAACAGACAGAGATAGAAGTCTGGAGGGCCACGTATCCACAGCGACAGATAGAGATAGAAGTCTGGAGTGCCATGTATCCACAGCGACAGACAGAGATAGAAGTCTGGACGGCCATGTATCCACAGCGACAGACAGGTCGAGAAGCCTGGAGTGCCATGTATCCACAGCGACAGACAGGTCGAGAAGCCTGGAGTGCCATGTATCCACAGCGACAGACAGGTGAAAAGCCTGGAGTGCCATGTATCCACAGCGACAGACAGGTCGAAAAGCCTGGAGTGCCATGTATCCACAGCGACAGACAGGTCGAAAAGCCTGGAGTGCCATGTATCCACAGCGACAGACAGGTCGAGAAGTCTGGAGTGCCATGTATCCACAGCGACAGACAGGTGGAGAAGCCTGGAGTGCCATGTATCCACAGCGACAGACAGGTGGAGAAGCCTGGAGTGCCATGTATCCACAGCGACAGACAGGTCGAGAAGCCTGGAGTGCCATGTATCCACAGCAACAGA
Source organism: Oncorhynchus tshawytscha (assembly GCF_018296145.1). NCBI lineage: Eukaryota > Metazoa > Chordata > Actinopteri > Salmoniformes > Salmonidae > Oncorhynchus > Oncorhynchus tshawytscha. The sequence continues at coordinate 17,730,780 of NC_056438.1, read as the reverse complement.
CAGGTCGAGAAGCCTGGAGGGCCATGTATCCACAGCGACAGACAGGTCGAGAAGCCTGGAGTGCCATGTATCCACAGCGACAGACAGGTCGAGAAGTCTGGAGTGCCATGTATCCACAGCGACAGTTAGAGATAGAAGTCTGGAGGGCCATGTATCCACAGCGACAGACAGAGATAGAAGTCTGGAGGGCCATGTATCCACAGCGACAGATAGAGATAGAAGTCTGGAAGGCCATGTATCCACAGCGACAGACAGGTCGAGAAGTCTGGAGTGCCATGTATCCACAGCGACAGACAGGTCGAGAAGCCTGGAGGGCCATGTATCCACAGCGACAGACAGGTGGAGAAGCCTGGAGTGCCATGTATCCACAGCGACAGACAGGTCGAGAAGCCTGGAGTGCCATGTATCCACAGCAACAGACAGGTCGAGAAGCCTGGAGGGCCATGTATCCACAGCGACAGACAGGTCGAGAAGCCTGGAGTGCCATGTATCCACAGCGACAGACAGGTCGAGAAGTCTGGAGTGCCATGTATCCACAGCGACAGACAGGTCGAGAAGCCTGGAGTGCCATGTATCCACAGCGACAGACAGGTCGAGAAGCCTGGAGTGCCATGTATCCACAGTGACAGACAAGTCGAGAAGCCTGGAGTGCCATGTATCCACAGCGACAGACAGGTTGAGAAGCCTGGAGTGCCATGTGTCCACAGCGCAGACAGAGATAGAAGTCTGGAGGTCCATGTATCCACAGCGACAGACAGGTTGAGAAGCCTGGAGTGCCATGTATCCACAGCGACAGTTAGAGATAGAAGTCTGGAGGGCCATGTATCCACAGCGACAGACAGAGATAGAAGTCTGGAGGGCCACGTATCCACAGCGACAGATAGAGATAGAAGTCTGGAGGGCCATGTATCCACAGCGACAGACAGAGATAGAAGTCTGGACATGTATCCACAGCGACAGACAGGTCGAGAAGCCTGGAGTGCCATGTATCCACAGCAACAGACAGGTCGAGAAGCCTGGAGTGCCATGTACCCACAGCGACAGACAGGTCGAGAAGTCTGGAGTGGCATGTATCCACAGCGACAGACAGAGATAGAAGTCTGGACAGCCATGTATCCACAGCAACAGATAGGTCGAGAAGCCTGGAGTGCCATGTATCCACAGCGACAGACAGGTCGAGAAGTTTGGAGTGCCATATATCCACAGCGACAGACAGGTCGAGAAGCCTGGAGTGCCATGTATCCACAGCGACAGACAGGTCGAGAAGTCTGGAGTGCCATGTATCCACAGCGACAGACAGGTTGAGAAGTCTGGAGTGCCATGTATCCACAGCGACAGACAGGTTGAGAAGTCTGGAGTGCCATGTATCCACAGCGACAGACAGGTTGAGAAGTCTGGAGTGCCATGTATCCACAGCGACAGACAGAGATAGAAGTCTGACGGCCATGTATCCACAGCGACAGACAGGTCGAGAAGCCTGGAGTGCCATGTATCCACAGCGACAGACAGGTCGAGAAGCCTGGAGTGCCATGTATCCACAGCGACAGACATGTCGAAAAGCCTGGAGTGCCATGTATCCACAGCGACAGACAGGTCGAAAAGCCTGGAGTGCCATGTATCCACAGCGACAGACAGTCGAGAAGCCTGGAGGGCCATGTATCCACAGCGACAGACAGGTTGAGAAGCCTGGAGTGCCATGTATCCACAGCGACAGTTAGAGATAGAAGTCTGGAGGGCCATGTATCCACAGCGACAGACAGAGATAGAAGTCTGGAGGGCCATGTATCCACAGCGACAGACAGGTTGAGAAGTCTGGAGGGCCATGTATCCACAGCAACAGACAGAGATAGAAGTCTGGAGGGCCACGTATCCACAGCGACAGATAGAGATAGAAGTCTGGAGTGCCATGTATCCACAGCGACAGACAGAGATAGAAGTCTGGACGGCCATGTATCCACAGCGACAGACAGGTCTGGAGTGCCATGTATCCACAGCGACAGACAGGTCGAGAAGCCTGGAGTGCCATGTATCCACAGCGACAGACAGGTCGAAAAGCCTGGAGTGCCATGTATCCACAGCGACAGACAGGTCGAAAAGCCTGGAGTGCCATGTATCCACAGCGACAGACAGGTCGAAAAGCCTGGAGTGCCATGTATCCACAGCGACAGACAGGTCGAGAAGTCTGGAGTGCCATGTATCCACAGCGACAGACAGGTCGAGAAGCCTGGAGTGCCATGTATCCACAGCGACAGACAGGTGGAGAAGCCTGGAGTGCCATGTATCCACAGCGACAGACAGGTCGAGAAGCCTGGAGTGCCATGTATCCACAGCAACAGACAGGTCGAGAAGCCTGGAGGGCCATGTATCCACAGCGACAGACAGGTCGAGAAGCCTGGAGTGCCATGTATCCACAGCGACAGACAGGTCGAGAAGTCTGGAGTGCCATGTATCCACAGCGACAGTTAGAGATAGAAGTCTGGAGGGCCATGTATCCACAGCGACAGACAGAGATAGAAGTCTGGAGGGCCATGTATCCACAGCGACAGATAGAGATAGAAGTCTGGAAGGCCATGTATCCACAGCGACAGACAGGTCGAGAAGTCTGGAGTGCCATGTATCCACAGCGACAGACAGGTCGAGAAGCCTGGAGGGCCATGTATCCACAGCGACAGACAGGTGGAGAAGCCTGGAGTGCCATGTATCCACAGCGACAGACAGGTCGAGAAGCCTGGAGTGCCATGTATCCACAGCAACAGACAGGTCGAGAAGCCTGGAGGGCCATGTATCCACAGCGACAGACAGGTCGAGAAGCCTGGAGTGCCATGTATCCACAGCGACAGACAGGTCGAGAGTCTGGAGTGCCATGTATCCACAGCGACAGACAGGTCGAGAAGCCTGGAGTGCCATGTATCCACAGCGACAGACAGGTCGAGAAGCCTGGAGTGCCATGTATCCACAGTGACAGACAAGTCGAGAAGCCTGGAGTGCCATGTATCCACAGCGACAGACAGGTTGAGAAGCCTGGAGTGCCATGTGTCCACAGCGACAGACAGAGATAGAAGTCTGGAGGTCCATGTATCCACAGCGACAGACAGGTTGAGAAGCCTGGAGTGCCATGTATCCACAGCGACAGTTAGAGATAGAAGTCTGGAGGGCCATGTATCCACAGCGACAGACAGAGATAGAAGTCTGGAGGGCCACGTATCCACAGCGACAGATAGAGATAGAAGTCTGCCATGTATCCACAGCGACAGACAGAGATAGAAGTCTGGAGATGTATCCACAGCGACAGACAGGTCGAGAAGCCTGGAGTGCCATGTATCCACAGCAACAGACAGGTCGAGAAGCCTGGAGTGCCATGTACCCACAGCGACAGACAGGTCGAGAAGTCTGGAGTGGCATGTATCCACAGCGACAGACAGAGATAGAAGTCTGGACAGCCATGTATCCACAGCAACAGATAGGTCGAGAAGCCTGGAGTGCCATGTATCCACAGCGACAGACAGGTCGAGAAGTTTGGAGTGCCATATATCCACAGCGACAGACAGGTCGAGAAGCCTGGAGTGCCATGTATCCACAGCGACAGACAGGTCGAGAAGTCTGGAGTGCCATGTATCCACAGCGACAGACAGGTTGAGAAGTCTGGAGTGCCATGTATCCACAGCGACAGACAGGTTGAGAAGTCTGGAGTGCCATGTATCCACAGCGACAGACAGGTGAGAAGTCTGGAGTGCCATGTATCCACAGCGACAGACAGAGATAGAAGTCTGACGGCCATGTATCCACAGCGACAGACAGGTGAGAGCCTGGAGTGCCATGTATCCACAGCGACAGACAGGTCGAGAAGCCTGGAGTGCCATGTATCCACAGCGACAGACATGTCGAAAGCCTGGAGTGCCATGTATCCACAGCGACAGACAGGTCGAAAAGCCTGGAGTGCCATGTATCCACAGCGACAGACAAGTCGAGAAGCCTGGAGGGCCATGTATCCACAGCGACAGACAGGTTGAGAAGCCTGGAGTGCCATGTATCCACAGCGACAGTTAGAGATAGAAGTCTGGAGGGCCATGTATCCACAGCGACAGACAGAGATAGAAGTCTGGAGGGCCATGTATCCACAGCGACAGACAGGTTGAGAAGTCTGGAGGGCCATGTATCCACAGCAACAGACAGAGATAGAAGTCTGGAGGGCCACGTATCCACAGCGACAGATAGAGATAGAAGTCTGGAGTGCCATGTATCCACAGCGACAGACAGAGATAGAAGTCTGGACGGCCATGTATCCACAGCGACAGACAGGTCTGGAGTGCCATGTATCCACAGCGACAGACAGGTCGAGAAGCCTGGAGTGCCATGTATCCACAGCGACAGACAGGTCGAAAAGCCTGGAGTGCCATGTATCCACAGCGACAGACAGGTCGAAAAGCCTGGAGTGCCATGTATCCACAGCGACAGACAGGTCGAAAAGCCTGGAGTGCCATGTATCCACAGCGACAGACAGGTCGAGAAGTCTGGAGTGCCATGTATCCACAGCGACAGACAGGTCGAGAAGCCTGGAGTGCCATGTATCCACAGCGACAGACAGGTGGAGAAGCCTGGAGTGCCATGTATCCACAGCGACAGACAGGTCGAGAAGCCTGGAGTGCCATGTATCCACAGCAACAGACAGGTCGAGAAGCCTGGAGGGCCATGTATCCACAGCGACAGACAGGTCGAGAAGCCTGGAGTGCCATGTATCCACAGCGACAGACAGGTCGAGAAGTCTGGAGTGCCATGTATCCACAGCGACAGTTAGAGATAGAAGTCTGGAGGGCCATGTATCCACAGCGACAGACAGAGATAGAAGTCTGGAGGGCCATGTATCCACAGCGACAGATAGAGATAGAAGTCTGGAAGGCCATGTATCCACAGCGACAGACAGGTCGAGAAGTCTGGAGTGCCATGTATCCACAGCGACAGACAGGTCGAGAAGCCTGGAGGGCCATGTATCCACAGCGACAGACAGGTGGAGAAGCCTGGAGTGCCATGTATCCACAGCGACAGACAGGTCGAGAAGCCTGGAGTGCCATGTATCCACAGCAACAGACAGGTCGAGAAGCCTGGAGGGCCATGTATCCACAGCGACAGACAGGTCGAGAAGCCTGGAGTGCCATGTATCCACAGCGACAGACAGGTCGAGAAGTCTGGAGTGCCATGTATCCACAGCGACAGACAGGTCGAGAAGCCTGGAGTGCCATGTATCCACAGCGACAGACAGGTCGAGAAGCCTGGAGTGCCATGTATCCACAGTGACAGACAAGTCGAGAAGCCTGGAGTGCCATGTATCCACAGCGACAGACAGGTTGAGAAGCCTGGAGTGCCATGTGTCCACAGCGACAGACAGAGATAGAAGTCTGGAGGTCCATGTATCCACAGCGACAGACAGGTTGAGAAGCCTGGAGTGCCATGTATCCACAGCGACAGTTAGAGATAGAAGTCTGGAGGGCCATGTATCCACAGCGACAGACAGAGATAGAAGTCTGGAGGGCCACGTATCCACAGCGACAGATAGAGATAGAAGTCTGGAGGGCCATGTATCCACAGCGACAGACAGAGATAGAAGTCTGGACGGCCATGTATCCACAGCGACAGACAGGTCGAGAAGCCTGGAGTGCCATGTATCCACAGCAACAGACAGGTCGAGAAGCCTGGAGTGCCATGTACCCACAGCGACAGACAGGTCGAGAAGCCTGGAGTGCCATGTATCCACAGCGACAGACAGGTCGAGAAGCCTGGAGTGCCATGTATCCACAGCGACAGACAGGTCGAGGAGCCTGGAGTGCCATGTATCCACAGCGACAGACAGGTCGAGAAGCCTGGAGTGCCATGTATCCACAGCGACAGACAGGTCGAGGAGCCTGGAGTGCCATGTATCCACAGCGACAGACCGGTCAAGAAGCATGGGGGGGCCATTTAACCATTGTTTCCCATGCTTGTTCAATGAACCATAAACAATTAATGAACATGCACCTGCGGAACGGTCGTTAAGACACTAACAGCTTACAGACGATAGGCAATTATGGTCACAGTTATGAAAACTTAGGACACTAAAGAGGCCTTTTACTGACTCTGAAAAAAACCCAAAGAAAGATGCCCAGGGTCCCTGCTCATCTGCGTGAACGTGCCTTAGGCATGCTGCAAGGAGGCATGAGGACAGCAGATGTGGCCAGGGCAATAAATTGCAATGTCCGTACTATGAGACGCTTAAGACAGCGCTACAGGACGGGCAGCTGATCATCCTCGCAGTGGCAGACCACATGTAACAACAACTGCACAGGATCGGTACATCTGCAACAACAACTGCCCGAGTTACAACAGGAACACACAATCCCTCCATCAGTGCTCAGACTGTCCGCAATAGGCTGAGAGAGGCTGGACTGAGGGCTTGTAGGCCTATGGGCAGAAATCCACCGTCGCTGGACCACACAGGACTTGCAAAATAGTGCTCTTCACTGACGAGTCGCGGTTGTGTCTCACCTAGAGTGATGGACGGAGTCACATTTACTCTGGAGCGGGATCGATTTGGAGGTGGAGGGTCCTTCATGGTCTGGGGCAGTGTGTCACAGCATCATCGGACTGAACTTGTTGTCATTGCAGGCAATCTCAACGCTGTGCGTTACAGGGAAGACATGCTCCTCCCTCATGTGGTACCCTTCCTGCAGGCTCATCCTGACATGACCCTCCAGCATGACAATGCCACCAGCCATACTGCTCATTCTGTGCGTGATTTCCTGCGAGAGAGGAATGTCAGTGTTCTGCCATGGCCAGCGAAGAGCCCGGATCTCAACCCCATTGAGCACGCCTGGGACCTGTTGGATCGGAGGGTGAGGGCTAGGGCCATTCCCCCCAGAAATATCCGCGAACTTGCAGGTGCCTTGGTGGAAGAGTAGGGTAACATCTCACAGCAAGAACTGGCAAATCTGGTGCAGTCCACGAGGAGGAGATGCACAGCAGTACTTAATGCAGCTGGTGGCCACACCAGATACTGACTTACTTTTGATTTTGACTCCCCTCCCCCCTTTGTTCAGGGACACATTGTTCCATTTCTGTTAGTCACATGTCTGTGGAACCTGTTCAGTTTATGTCTCAGTTGTTGAATCTTGTTACGTTCATACAAATATTTACACATGTTAAGGTTGCTGAAAATAAGCAGAGTTGACAGTGAGAGGACGTTTCTTTTTTGCTGAGTTATATATATATATATATATTTAATGGTATATTCATTTTAATTTTCTGTTTTATTTGTGTCATTGTCTTTGTGGGTCTGTTTGTAAGTAATGACGCTTACAATGACGTTCTGTTTCAATGTAGTCTACCCAAACAACTGCAGCCCATTCTCACACAAACCTCACCTTTCCCAGAGACAACATAAGTCCTGTAGGGTCCAACCACTTTTAAAGTGGCATTCCAGTCTCGTTTTCACCTAATTTAACAACTGATTTACTTATCAAAAGGACATCTCTCAATAGGTGGTCCAGGTATGTCATGACATGGCACAAGTGGGGGGGCTTTCCTCTTTGTTCTCTTTTGCTCCTCTATGGGTGGTAGCCGTGACATCACGGATTCCCATCAGACCTATTCCTTAAATGCCCTACTCTTTTAGTTTGCAGTTGTGTAAATATATATATTTTTTTTTTCACTAAAACATTTTTTTACCCTTTAGTGTGTGTGTACTTTACTGTATATATACTTGCGATAACACTTTTCAACAGTGAAAGGTCAAAAGTAGCTGAAGGATCTCTTTAAAGTAGTCCCCATAGGTCAGTCTGTCAGTGCTGGAAGAGTATGAAGAAGTAGGTTATTGTTGTTTTAGGGTTGATTGTTGCAGATTCGAGATGCTTCTTTTTCTTCACGATGCTGCTAACCATTACATGTTGTTGTATTATGAATGTTAACATCAGAGCTGGACCTGAGGTCTCTGCCCTTAACAGATATAGGCCTGGTCCCTGTGAAGCAGTCTACAGATAGAAACAACAGCATCCACTGTAGGGATTATTAACAAATCAAATCTAAGTTGATTTACATAGGAAGGAATAGTCTGAATAATTGGCGTACGTGTGTGCGTGTGTCAATAACAGAGGGTTCCCCATCCCAAATGTACACTGTGTCATGTTATCTTGAGAATGAGCTTTTAGTTTTTAATGGCAGATCTCTGTTGAGGCTGCAAACAGAGGTCATGGCCTGAGTTAGGGTCTGCGTCCTAAATGGCACCCTATTCCCTATTAAAGTGCACAGCTTTTGATCAAAACCTCATGGGCCATGGCCAAAAGTAGTGCACTACATAGGGAATAGGGTGCCATTTGGTTCATACATAAAATGTTCCCCTGGTGTAGTACGAAGATACCGGATATGTTTTCTCTTGACAGTGACACTTCGATTTTTCTGTAAATTTAGAAAGACAGTGCCCCCCTTAGAGATGTCAACTGGAGTGCACAATTTCTTACTGAGGGCGGGGATACATCAGCAAAGTAAAACTACAGTACACTGTTGAGTGGAAGAACATGGCATCTTATTCCCTATGTTGTGCAACATACTTTCATATGGAATGGAGGTCATTGGGATGTAAGATATATTTTAAGGACAGGCAGAGATGCTTTGGGGGATAAGTATTGAGCACAATGTTAAATCTCTTTAGGCTAGGGGGCAGTATTTTGATGTTTGGATGAAAAACATGCCCAAAGTAAACTGCCTATTTCTCAGGCCCAGAAGCTAGAATATGCATATAATTGTCAGATTAGGATAGAAAACTCTCTAAAGCTTCCAGAACTGTCAAAATATTGTCTGTGAGTATAACAGAACTGATATGGCAGGCGAAAACCTGAGGACAATCCATCCAGGAAGTGCTGTTTTTCTGAAACTACTCTTTTCCATTGCAAGCCTATCCTCCGTTTAAAGGGATATCAACCAGATTCCTTTCCCTATGGCTTCCACAAGCTGTGAACAGTCTTTAGACATAGTTTCAGGCTTTTATTCTGAAGAATGAGCGAGAATGATCACATCGCGTCAGTGAATAGCCAGATGTCCTCAGATTTGTGCATGCGCGCGCACCGGGAGCGAGACCTTTTTTTTCTCTCTTCTATTGAAAAGGCTACCGTCCGGTTGAAATATTATCGATTATTTATTGTAAAAACAACCTGAGGATTGATTATAAAAAACTTTGACATGTTTCTACGAAGTTTACGGATACTATTTGGAATTTTCGTCTGCCTGTCGTGACCGCACGAGCCTGTGGATTACTGAACAAAACGCTCCAACCAAATGGAGGTTTTAGGATATAAAGAGAATCTTTATTGAACAAAACAAACATTTATTGTGTAACTGGGAGTCTCGTGAGTGCAAACATACGAAGATCATCAAAGGTAAGTGATTCATTTTATTGCTTTTCTGACTTTCGTGACCAATCTACTTTGCTGCTAGCTGTTTATAATGTTTTGTCTAGCGGGAGAATTATCCTCAGATAATCGCATGGTTTGCTTTCACCGTAAAGCCTTTTTTAAATCTGACATGCCGGCTGGATTAACAACATGTTAAGCTGTGTTTTGGTGTTTTGCACTTGTGATTTCATGAAAATGAAATATCTTTAGTAATTGAATTTGCAATTCACTGGATGTTGATGAAAATGATCCCACTAAAGGGATCTTAGCGGCAAGAGGTTTTTAAGATCAAATCAAATCAAATGTTATTTATCACATGCACCAAATACAAATTAAATGATTGCTTAGGAGCCCTTCCCAACAATGCAGAGTTTACACAAGAATATATACAGGGAGTACCAGTACCAGATCAATGTGCAGGGGTATTTGAGCTAGATATGAATGCAGGGTAAAGTGACAAGGCATCAGGACAGATAATAACAAGAGTAGAAACAAAGACCAGAGTAGCAGCAGCAAATTATGAGTATAAAAATGTGTGTGTACAGTATATGTGTGTTTGTGTGTGTATTGTGTATGTATGGGTGTTTGTGTTTTGTCGGTATGTGTGTGTGTGTGTTATGTGTGTGTGTGTGTGTGTGTAAACAGTATATATGAATGTGTGTGGATAGGGTTTGTATATATAGTCTAGTGAGTGTGTATATGGTTGGTAAATATAGTCTAGTGTCGTGTCTTTGGCATCATTAAAGTGAAGACTTATTATATAAAATCAATTATCTGTAATTATTATTACGTGATTAAACTAATCATGTAAATGTTAACCAGGAAGTCAGGCACCAAGGAAAATCTTCAGATTACAAAGTTATAATTTTCCTAATTTAAATTTTCAGATATCTTAATATCTGACCAATTAGTCTTCTAATTAATGAATCATTCTTTACCTCACGTTAGTCTAAATTCCAAACGTTGAAAGTTGTTCGTTATCTGCACGAACCCAGTCTTTGCTATGAATCATCCATACATCAATTGTCTAAATCATTTATTTATTTACTAACTAACTAATCACAGAAATGCACAAACAACAATATATGGTTACAAGGAAATGATAAGGGAAGTGGGTGTGGACTGAGAAGGCCGGGAAAGATAAGAGACACTACACCGTTGATAATTATAATAATTGAAATGCTAATCCTTTGCACATGAACTCCCACTCATTCGGGAATAATTGCAATCAATATACTGTATAGTCTAGTGAGTGTGTATATGGTTTGTATATATAGTCTGGTGAGTGTGTATATGGTTTGTATATTTAGTCTGGTGAGTGTACTTGGGGTCAGTGCAAGATATAGTCAGTGCAGATAGTTTGGGTACCATTCTTTGACTATTTAGCAGAATCCATGGAGTTGTCCTAGTCTTACTAAAATACACACTATGAAAGTTTATTCACTTCTGGAATAAGTGTGTGAACAACTCCCCATCTTGTAACACTTAATGTCAAGACTTTCAGTTCCCTTTCCTACACACTGTGGCTTGTGTGTCAGTCAAAGGAATGGAAAGATCACGAGTTACAACAGAACACAGAGACTGTAGAAGGGAGACTAGTCTCTCTTTGTCTAGTAGTCAGAGAACCACAGTCTAGAACCAGAACCAGAGCCTAGCTGGGTTGTGATGTGGACCCAAGGGGAAGACACCAACGCTGCAGGTGAGACTAACTTTGAATTACTCAATATACATAATATTTAAGGGTTTTGTGTATTTTTTATTGAGATAGTACAGTGAACAGGAGACAGGAAAGGTAGGAGAGACTGCGAGTCAGAAGGGCAGTGGGTCGGAGTTGAACCCATGTCGACTATGGTAGCCTAGGCTGTTTAAGGACCAAACAGGCCACAATGTCTCAGTATTGTTGAGAAAGCCTCAAGGACTCAGATTCTTTACCTCAGTTTTTGTCTTTCCAGCGTAGGCAGTTTTAGTAGGTCGACATTGTCTGTACTTGGTGGTAAATTCATTTGGTAGTATGTTATTAGTGATGCAACCAGAAGTTTATATGAATCCTGAATAAATATACAGTTGAAGTCGGAAGTTTACATACAGTTAGGGTGGAGTCATTAAAATTAGTTTTTCAACCACTCTACACATTTATTGTTAACAAACTATAGTTTTGGCAAGTTGGTTAGGACATCTACTTTGTGCATGACAATGTATTTTTCCAACAATTTCTTACAGACAGATTATTTCACTTATAATTTACTGTATCACAATTCCAGTGGGTCAGAAGTTTACATACACTAAGTTGACTGCCTTTAAACAGCTTGGAAAATTCCAGAAAATTATGTCATGGCTTTAGAAGGTTCTGATAGGCTAATTGACATCATTTGAGTCAATCGGAGGTGTACCTGTGGATGTATTTCAAGGCCTACCTCCAAACTCAGTGGCTCTTTGCTTGACATCATAGGAAAATAAAAAGAAATCAGCCAAGACCTCAGAAAAAAAATTGGTGACCTCCACAATTCTGGTTTATCCATGGGAGCAATTTCCAAACACCTGAAGGTACCACGTTCATCTGTACAAACAATAGTATGCAAGTATAAACACCATGGGACCACGCAGCCGTTATACCACTCAGGAAGGAGACGCGTACTGTCTCCTAGAGATTGAAGATGATGGAGGAAACGGGTACAAAAGTATATTTATCCACAGTAAAACAAATCCTATATTGACATAACCTGAAAAGCCGCTCAGCAAGGAAGAAGCCACTGCTCCAAAACCGCCATAAAAAAATCCAGACTACGGTTTGCAACTGTACATGGGGACAAAGATCGTACTTTTTGGAGAAATGTCCTCTGGTCTGATGAAACAAAAATAGAACTGTTTGGTCATAATGACCATCGTTATGTTTGGAGGAAAAAAGGGGGAGGATTGCAAGCTGAAGAACAACATCCCAACCGCGAAGCACGGGGGTAGCAGCATGTTGTGGGTGTGCTTTTCTGCAGGAGGGACTAGTGCACTTCACAAAATAGATGGCATCGTGAGGCAGGAAAATTATGTGGAAAAATTGAAGCAACATCTCATGACATCAGTCAGGAAGTTAAAGCTTGGTTGCAAATGGGGTCTTCCAAATGGACAATGACCCCAAGCATACTTCCAAAGTTGTGGCAAAATGGCTTAAGAACAACAAGTCAAGGTATTGGAGTGGCCATCACAAAGCCCTGACCTCAATCCTATAGAACATTTGTGGACAGAACTGAAAAAGCGTGTGGAGCAAGGAGGCCTACAAACCTGACTCAGTTACACCAGCTCTGTCAGGAGGAATGGGCCAGAATTCACCCAACTTATTGTGGGAAGCCTGTGGAAGGCTACCTGAAACGTTTGACCCAAGTAAAACAATTTAAAGACAATCCTACCAAATACTAATTGAGTGTATGTCAACTTCTGACCCACTGGGAATGTGATGAAAGAAATAAAAGGAAAATAAATCATTCTCTCTACTATTATTCTGACAATTCCTATTCTTAAAATAAAGTGGTGATCCTAACTGACTTAAGACAGGGAATTTTTCCTGGGATTAAATGTCAGGAATGGTGTTTAAATGTATTTGGCTAAGGTGTATATAAACTTCTGACTTCAACTGTATGCATTTTTACTGTGTGTGTGCTCCTATCTGTATGTGTGTGTGTGTGCATATGTGTCTGTGTGTGTATACTGAGTTTGAGTGTTTATGGTCTCCTACTCTTCTACATGTACCACTCAGCTGGCCCTAGAGATAGATGAGAGAGAGGGCATACTGAATGAATCATTTTGATTCTGGTCATTTCAATTAGGTTCTGATCACGTTGAAATAACCACACCAGTCTCTCTGCAAAAAAATGCTACAGCATCCCTCAATTGTGAAATGATTTACTGTGATATGAAACATTGGACATGACTTGTACCTTATTTATTTTCCACATCCCTCCATAAAGCTGTCTTTGAGTAGAGAATGTAAATAATCAAACCCTTGTTCATTATTCTGTGTAGTTGAGGGAATGGCACGGCTCAGATCCATATTGAAAGTGAGACTTTCAGAATCACTTCCTGTATTCTCACCTCAGAATAGATTACCACAGTATGAGTAATACTACCCATAAAACCTAGCGGACAAACAGAAAAATGGTCCCAATAATTTTTCCACCATTCATTTTTCCCATAGGGGATTTTTAGAAACACTTAAAATAAGGGCTGTAACATGGTGTGACATTTTCATAACGTATATAATATAATGTAAATCTCTCTAGGATAAGGTGACTGTAATCAATATATTAATATGGAGAACATAAAGATCTACAAATGCAATGATGATCTGGACGAGACTGCCAAATCGAGGAAAATGTAATAATATCTGGATTAAGTATCCAATATTAGCTTAATGTATTCATTAATACATTTGCAACATTTCTTTAAAAAATGACAATTCAAAGAACTGTCCTGTGCAAGTTTTCACTTGACACAAAAACTGTTAGCAAAGGTGTCAGCTGGAGATTACGTGCAGGAGTTTGCAGGGATTTGTAGTCTTGCATGATGTCTACTTTGATGCTAATTAGCATTTTAGAATCTGAGAGTAAATAGAGCTGAATATTTTGATAAAAGTCACCTTGTTATCAAAATGTCACGTCAGGGTAAGCCTACATAAAACACAGCCCTTATTTGAAGTGTTTCTAAAATGAATGGTGGAAAAATAAGTGTAACCATTTCCCTGTTTGACCGCTAGGTTTTATGGGTATTATGACACCTCCACTGTGGGGCTCTATAGGATTAGGAAAACCTGACTCGTTAGGATTTGTTGCCGTGTTCACATCATGTCAGAAACTCAGAAATGTTCGACTTGCTTACTTATTGTAGAAAGATAATACCCGAGTTTCCCACTTGGGAAGTATCAGAATCAACCAATAGGAAGCTCTATTCAAATCATTTATGTTCATTTTAACTCAGAGGTCCTGAGTTTCCGACATGACGAGAACTCTTCATTAATGTCTTTCTTCCTCATTTATTAACCACTTATTTGTGATTAATATCGGGAAGAAGAGCCATAAGTTGCAATAACTGTACATTTTGATAAATGAAAGTATTTTGTTATATTTTCACAGCCTCTGGTGGAGAAAGCAGTTGCTCCTCTGAAGATGAAGGAGACATTCAGGTATATTTAGTAACATCTGGGAGACTCTATGGTTTCTCTGTTGGATAGAGACAAATCATCCCATGTTAAATCCATGGACATAGCTTAAGACTTGTATATTTAGTTCTTATATACCGGTAGCCTAAACAGATGATGAGAGAGTATGTCAGAGACTAGTCTGTGTGTATATGTGTATATTTGTTTGGTCTGTCCTGTAGTGTGAGATTCTGGAGAAGCAGAGGGATGAAGCCAATCAGAAGCTATCTGAGATGGAGGAAGGTGAGCTGCACCAATCAATATCCTTATAGTGTATGCAGAAAGTATTTAATTTTTCCACATTTTGTTACGCTACAGCCTTATTCTAAAATTGATTAAATTAATGTTTTTCGGACCTCCCGGGTGGCTGTGCCACCAGACTCTGGGTTTGCACCCAGGTTCTGTCGCAGCCGGCCGTGACCGGGAGGTCCATGGGGCGACTGACAATTGGCCTCGCGTCGTCCGGGTTAGGGAGTGTTTGGCCGGTAGGGATATCCTTGTTTCATCGCGCACTAGCGACTCCTGTGGTGGGCTGGGTGCAGTGCACGCTAACCAGGTCGCCAGGTGCACTGTGTTTCCTCTGACACATTGGTGCGGCTGGCTTCTGGGTTGGATGCGCGCTGAAGCAGTGCGGCTTGGTTGGGTTGTGCTTCGGAGGACGCATGGCTTTCGACCTTCGTCTCTCCCGAGCCCGCTACGGCAGTTGTAGCGATGAGACAAGATAGTAACTAATTGGATACCATGAAATTGGGGAGGGAAAAAAAAAATTCTTCATCAATCTCCACACAATAACCCGTAATGACAAAGCAAAAACAGATTATTAGGAATTTTAGCAAATGTATTAGAAATTAAAAACAGATTTTTTTTTTTTTACATAAGTATTCAGACCCTTTGCTATGAGACTCGAAATTGAGCTCAATTGCATCTGGTTCCATTGATCATCCTTGAGATGTTTCTACAACTTGATTGGAGTCCACCTGTGGTAAATTCAATTGATTGGACAATAATTGGAAGAGCACACACCTGTCTATATAAGTTCCCACAGTTGACAGTGCATGTCAGAGCAAAAATCAAGCCATGAGGTCGAAGAATTGTCCGTAGAGGTCCGAGACAGTATTGTGTCGAGGCACAAATCTGGGGAAGTGTACTAAAAACTGTCTGCAACATTGAAGGTCCCCAAGCACAGTGGCCTACATCATTCTTAAGTGGAAGAAGTTTAGAACCACTAAGACTCTTCCTAGAGCTGACTGCCTGGCTAAACTGAGCGAACAGGGGAGAAGGGCCTTGGTCAGGGAGGTGACCAAGATCCCAATGGTCAGAGCTCCAGAGTTCCTCTGTGGAGATGGGACAACCTTCCAGAAAGAATACCATCTCTGCAGCACTCCACCAATCAGGCCTTTATGGTAGAGTGGCCAGACGGAAGCATCTACTCAGTAAAAGGCACACGACAGCCCGCTTGGAGTTTGCCAAAAGGCACCTAAAGCACTCTCAGACCATGAGAACCCAGAGTCTCTGGTCTGATGAAAACAAGATTAAACTATTTGGCCTGAATGCCAAGCGTCACGTCTGTAGGAAACCTGCCACCATCCCTACGGTGATGTATCGTGGTGGCAGCATCATGCTAGTCAGGATTGAGGGAAAGATGAAAGGAGCAAAGTACTAAGAAATCCTTGATGAACACCTGCTCTAGAGCACTCAGGAACTCAGACTGGGTTGAAGGTTCCCCTTCCAGCAGGACAACAACCCTAAGCACACAACCAAGACAATGTGGGAGTGGCTTCGGGACAAGTCTCTGAATGTCCTTGAGTGGCCCAGCCAGCGCCCCTACTTGAACCCGATCGAACATCTCTGGAGAGACCTGAAAATAGCTGTGCAGCGACACTCCCCATACAACCTGACAGAGCTTGACAGGGTCTGCAGAGAAGAATGGGAGAAACTCCCCAAATACAGGTGTACCTAACATGTAGTGTCATACCCAAGAAGAATCGAGGCTGTAATCACTGCCAAAGGTGCTTCAACACAGTACTGAGTAAAGGCTCTGAATACTTATCTAAATGTGATATTTCAGTTTTTTTATACATTTGCAAGAATGTCTAAACCTGTTTTTGCTTCGTCATTATGGGTTAGTGTGTAGATATTCTCTGTCTCACCCCACTATCTATTTCTCTTTCCCTGTCTTTCTCTTCCCTCTATCTCATCTCTCCTCAGTGTCCTCTCAGCTGTTGAAGGAGATGGAAGTTCTGGAGATGCAGTTCCAGATTGAACGCTCCTGCAGGGAGAGTGCAGAGGCCCTGGCTGTCAAGGTGGGGTGCTTTATGGGTACTGTAGTTCAACTCCATTGAGTGTCTCGGTGACGTCATTGACTTAACAAGTCTGTGTTCCACTTGGGTGTGTAGGTTTTGTGCCAGCCCAGTAGTAACAAACACATCACCTAATCAAGAACTCAATGATTCGTTGAGTCATTATTGGGCTGGAACAAAAGCCTGCATACCCTGTGGAACACTGAAACAATGCTCTAAACAGATCTCTTCTCATTGAACACAAAGGTGACCAAAGACAACAAGGTTCTGAAGAGGAAGAGCCAGGCTCTGTTGCCATTCATCCCAGAGCTTCCTGAAAACCTGGAGGCTGACCTTGGGGTCGATCCCGACCCTGATGGGGACAGCGGGGAGGATGCTGTGCTGCAAGGACAGGCCCAGATAAGAGGTATAGAGACTTACACTATAACCACACGGAACTCATTCTGTATCCTTTATGAACATGAGTGACAGATAAAAGTTATGGAATTGAGATTTGAGAGGATTGTTTTTGTACTTTTACTCGACCGATCGGGAAAATGTTAAGATACCTTCTCATCTTCCTGTCTCTCTCCTTCCCTCTCTTTCATCTCTCCTTTTGTTCCATCCTGCCTGGCCAGAACTGCAGGCCTCGGTGGACCAGCTGTTGGGGGAGAAGCTGCGGCTGTGTGAGCAGGTGGAGGCCCTGAGGGCAGAGCAGAACCAGCTCAAAGAACAGGTATCTAGCACTGACGGACAGACTCTAGACGTGTGTGAACTGCGTATAAGTATTTATGGTCTCCTACTCTTCTACATGTCCTACTCAGCTGGCCCTAGAGATTGATGAGAGAGAGGCCATACTGAAGAAAGTCTCCAAACAGAACAAGACCATGAATAAGATGAAGAGAGGTGAGACCCCACTCTGACACATCAGTGTTCCTCATGATATACACTCTATTCACCTCATACCAATGTCCTGTTCAATGTTTTACGTGTGTGTGCATGTCCATAGTGTCCCAGCTTGTGACAGAGGAGTTCACAGAGATCAGTCAGAAACTGGAGCTGGAGGAGGGCCTCAGACAGCACGCAGAAGTCTTCGCCCACCAGGTAAGCAACGCTGCGTGTGTTTGTGTGCATGTGCATGCGTTCGTAGGTGTGTACATACAGTATGTGTGTGTTTATGTTTCTGAAAGTGTGTGTGCTGCTCAAAGTAGAGGAGAGCTTGACTGCGTCACGACATGTCTTTGTGAGAGGTATTGACAAGTTGTAAGCACTGAGCTGTCTGTCCAAACAACTAGCACACAGCTCATACCACACAAGACTTCTTCACAGTCCCCAAGTCCAGAACACAGGCTAGGGGACGCATAGTACTATGTAGAGCCATGACTACATGGAACTCTCTTCCACATCAAGTAACTCAGATCAAGTGGTCAAATCGAGATAAAAAAAACAGATACAACTACACCTTAAAGAACAACGCGGACTGTGAAGAGACGCACACGTACTCTACACACAGGTACATTGTAATATTGTTGTATGATGGTATTATACATGTTGTATTGTATATAGATATGTAGTGGCGTAATAATGTTACATTTTGTACGTTTTGTGTGTGTAATGTAGGTGCCTTTAATGTGTTTGGACCCCAGGAAGAGTAGCTGCTGCCTTGGTAACAGCTAATGGGGACCCCTAATAAATACAATACACAATTTCTAGGTGGCAGGGAAGGGTATTCACCCCTCTCTCTAGGTCTTAACACAAGGAGACAAGGAGCAGCAGTGGCTTCGACCAGGGCCCTGGGGCAGTTCTAGTGAATGGAGGAGTAATGGACAGGAGGGGGAGGTGGTACTTCTTCACTTCCTCATTCAGACAGGGGCCATATTGTGGGACAGGAGAGGGTTGGGGAGAGAGGGGATCCCCATTCATTCTGCATTCATACCAAGAGGACAAATCAGGCAGTGAAATACAAAGAGGTGTGAGAAGGGAGGGATGGGCTTGCTGATGATCACTTTGTAAAGGAGAAATGCACACACTCAAACACAGCTCCCTTTTTCCCAGCTGGTCATGTTGTAACAAAGGTGGCGGTAGAAAATTAGCGTCTCAGAGGACAACAAAAGTAGCCTCCCCTCTCAGAGCCCCCTCTGCTTCATAATTAGCACCCATCACGGCGGCAGTTTGAGAATGGGGACTATAACACATCCCCGTCTTTAGCTTGACACTTTACATTGAATACGGTCAATTGTCGCCTTTGTGCGCACTGTTCGCTATTTACCAGATGGGCACATAATGGGACGCCTCGCATGGGTCCTTACCTGTGAAAAGGACCCCTACTGTTCTGACACAACCACACAACTCAGCCTCCTTTACTCTCAATGCTCTGCAAAGGCTCCTCTGTTTGATGCTGGTCCTGTGTGTGTGTGTGTGTACGTGTTGTGTGGACACCAGCAGCCCTTGGCTTGTCAAACATTAGCGTTTCCTAATTGATGCCCTAGCTGTGTGAAAATGCCTTGTGCTATGGGGACTTTAGAGTGCTTACATCAGGGTAATTTGGACCAAATGTAATGATGTGTAGCCTAACACACAGATGGCTGCTTTCACTACACCCTCGCTGTGTTTGAACTTATGGAAGCCAGAAGTGAAAGTGACTCACTGACTTTTCAATTCCTAAACTCTCTTCCTGACTGTGACCCTTTGGTTAAAGCTAGTTTCACTATATATGTGACCATTCCCAGCTATATATTACAGGTTTATAGAGATTCTCATGCATGAGCCTCCACACAGTCAATGCATTTACGATAGTCACTGAAGTTATCAAATAGGTTTGCTCCATTTATCAGCAATGGATGAATAGCTTTTTTAAGGGGAGCTTAGCATAACTGTTGTATAATATCAATTATAAACCAGTTGGTTTGAGCCTTGAATACTGATTGGCTAAAATGGTGGTATATCAGACCGTATACCATGGGTATGAAAAACCATTTATTTTTACTCTTCTAATTATTTTGTTCCGATATTATTGATTGATTGAGTGGTCGATGGATTGATTTATTAATTTGTGGATTGATTGATTGATTGACTGACTGGCAGGTGTTGGTGAAGCAGAAGCAAACCCAGAGGCAGAGCATGGTGTTGCAGCAGAGTTCAGAGACAAGTATGCAGCTACAACAGGCTTTGGAACAGGTGGCCCACATCAACAGTACCTTACAGGACATACAGCTCTACTACCGAAACCAGGTAGGGAGGGGGAGGTGTGTGTTTGGGAGTGAGAAACACAGAGAGAGAGTGAGAGTGAGTAAGAGAATCGACGGGTTAGTTGACAACGTTCTGAAAATAATGAGCGTGCGCATCTATAGGGCACAAGTCAGTGTGTTGTGATTCTGGGCGGTCAAATAATTAGCAACAATGATAAGAAGCTGCCATGTGGGGAATTGTTTCAGCTCGTTTTATCTTGTTATTGATACAATTTTGTTTTGAGCTGTTTTGACTTTGTCACGTCTATGCTAATATGGCTAGAATTCGCTAGCTAGCTAACCAATAACTGTAACAATGTATTTGAGACACAAGTGCTCATCATGCCAATGTATTTATGTTTTCAATAAACATTTGTAGAGATAATATACACTGATGGTATAAAACATTAAGAACACCTTCCTAATTTTCAGTTGCATTGAGTTTGCCCTCAGAACAGCCTCAATTCATCAGGGCATGGACTCAACAAGTCATCAAAAGCATTTCATAGGGATGCTGGCCCATGTTGACTCTAATGCTTCCCACGGTTGTGTCAAGTTGGCTGGATGTCCTTTGGGTGGTGGACCAGTCTTGATACACACTGTTGAGTGTGAGAAATCCATCAGTGTTGCAGTTCTTGATACAAACTGGTGCGCCTCGTACCTACTACCATACCCCATTCAAAAGGCACTTCAATCTTTTGTCTTGCCCACCTGAATGGCCCGCATCCACAATCCATGTCTGAAGGCTTAAAAATCCTTCAAACAGTCTCCTCCCCTGATTGACGTGGATTTAACAAGTGACATCAATAAGGGATCCTAGCTTTCACCTGGTCAGTCTTTGTCATGGAAAGAGCAGGTGTTCTTAATGTTTTGTACACTCAGCTAACCCCACTTGGTTTGCTCCACGGCTGCGCATGCACCGGCTTTGTTGCTAAACAACCCACCCGTCTAGAAGTTCCATTTAAATGTGGAAGTCTAATTTCGAGCGTATATTATGTCTCTCCTGTCTATCTATCCATATCTGTGTTAATGACGATCACAGGTGAAGCAGACCCAGTGTGCTCTGGAGGAGAGCAGTGTTCTGTCTGAGCTGCAGATTGTCAGAGGCCAGCTGGAGAGCAGTGAGAAGGAGAGGAGGGCCATGGAGACCCATCTAAGGGAGGCGCAGATCACTGCCGCCCACCTCCAGGGAGAAGGTAGCTACCACGTCTGTGATTTAATGGCTGCGTTTACACAGACAGCCCAATTCTGATCTGATTGGTCAAAATACCAATTGGTGGAGGAATTCAGAGAATTGGGCTGCCTGTGTAAACTCAGCCTTACATATATATTTTGTGCTAAAATCTTAAGTCTATATGTGTGTACCCTGATTTAAAATCAGTATAAATAATCAATTACTATTTAATTGTTTTTCTTTGCCCCATTTTCACTCTTCAAACAAATGCTGTTTTTAAAATAATAAAATATGACACACTGTTGTGGTTGGTGGTACTTTGTCTTCCTTTTAGTGAAACATCTCCAGGATAGGCTGAAAGACCAGGTTTCCAAAGCTGACCAACCAGTGGAGGACAACTCAACCACTGCTGCTCCTCCTCCTCCTCCTCCTCCCCCTCCCCCTCCTCCCCCCTCCCCCTCCTCCCCTCCCCTGCCCCCAACTCCCTCCAGCACTGTTGTTGAGTAGGTTCTATACTATATTGTTCTCTCTTCAAATATAAATACATGACTACATAATCACTATATTAGCAGGTAGCGGTATCCATAATCACTATATTAGCAGGTAGCGGTATCCATAATCACTATATTAGCAGGTAGCGGTATCCATAATCACTATATTAGCAGGTAGCGGTATCCATAATCACTATATTAGCAGGTAGCGGTATCCATAATCACTATATTAGCAGGTAGCGGTATCCATAATCACTATATTAGCAGGTAGCGGTATCCATAATCACTATATTAGCAGGTAGCGGTATCCATAATCACTATATTAGCAGTTAGAGATAGAGGTATCCTATTCCAAACAATTTAAACTTATTGGCAACTTTACATTGAAAATGTGAGCTTTTTGACCTTTGTTAAATAAAAGTGATGGTGGTACCCAGAGGTAAGGCAGAATCTGGTAAATGTTAGTGAAAACTCCTTCTGTTCAACTTCCTGTTCTTCCGGTCTAGTCAACTTGTCGTCCTGCGCAACAAGAGGAAGGAGTCCGTCAACAACACTGATAAGAATAGTGAGTGTTCTTACCCTGGTATGAATACACATGACTTACTGATTTATTTAACCTTTATTTATCCAGGGAATCCCAATCGAGACCAGGGTCTTTATGTCCAATGCTGCCGTGTCACTTCAATCAACAATCCAGCTTAAACAGATTAAATTAGTCCACTTGTCTCCTCTCTCCACCAGAGCCAGATCCTTCTGTGGACATGAAGACCCGAGCGGTGGATGAGATGATGGAGAGGATAAAGAAAGGCATCGTCCTGAGACCCACCCTGAGACCACAGGTAAGGCGAGCTGGTGCATGTATCAATTGATTTATCAATCAGTCAGTCATGCTATCTATCTACTTGTTAGAGACAATTACAGTGGTCCAACATCTGACTGCTTCTCTCCTATCTCAGCCTGGATCAGAAGATGACAGTGCCTGGAGGGTGAGAATTTTCATGCCTTTCCTATTATAATAGTGTTATAAAGATTATTTATTTAGTATTAAAATTCTAATCCTGTATTAATTTATCAAATCACAGGACCATAGGAGTGAGAAGAGAAAGTCAGCCGTGCTGGATCTAAAAGGAATGCTGGTAAGATGGGATCAATACGAAATGTCTAAAATGACGCATTTTCTGTTTTACTAGTGAGTCTATGGGTCAATGAGATTAATATTGTACTATGGAGGCTTTGAGAAGTCAAACCCTGCTTGGTTTACTGTACTTTCTATTCTTTTCATTGACATGATTGGTTTACCCTCCTCACCTATCCTGATTGGTTGACCTATCCTATCCCAGGACACCATGAATCGCCCAGGCCACAGGAGGGCGGGGTCACGGAAGAGGATAAGCCGAAACGTAGGGGAGGCGGAGCTACATCTGGTGCTACTGAGGAGGAGGCGGGCCATGGGGGATGGACAGGACACCCCCGGACCCTCCCCAACCCCCTCCCCAGCCCCTCCCACCACCAAAATCCAAGGTGCAGCATCTCCATCCTTTGTATTGGGGAATAGGGGATAGTCAGTCAGTTTCTTTTTCAAAGTTTTGCAGGGGTCCTCTCTGGTTGTTTTGCTCACTTGGACTAAATTGATGGTATTACATTGAAAGATGGTCTGGTCTTTAATGGAGCGAACAAGAAGAGGAAGATTGAAAGAGATAACAAACGAGGGGCCAGGAGGACAAATCATTAACCCACATAGTGATGTCTTTCACTTACCTACAGTAATATTTTAGCATACTTTTAAATGTACCATATGTCGTGCCCCTCAGGTCCCCAGCCGGGTGGCCCAGCAGCAGGTGCCCTTCTCTGCGCAGGAGAGCGTGGCAGCACCCCTGTGCTCAGGAGGCTCCAGCAGAACAGAGAGAAGAGGAACTCTCGTATCAGATCATCAGAACTGATCATCTGCCAGGAGGAGATCTAAGCCTTGGGGAAAGGGATGATTAGTGTTAGGATACTGTTCCACAGCGTTTTCCAAACCTCTCCTGGAGTACCCCCAGCCAGTCAACTGATTTGATGTATTCCAAGCACAGCTGACGTAAATGTCATCTTACCTTTAATCAACAAACCCCTCATTAGTTAAATCAGCTGGCTAGCTTTGGAATACATCAAATGTGTGGACTAGCTAGGGGTACTGAAGGAGAGGTTTTGGGAACACTGTTGTAACACAATCATATTGATGCACTGTATATTTTAATATATAGATTTATATGGTTAGTGCTGAGCGATTAGGGCTTTTTGAGGTCAGTTCGGTTTCTAAAAAAAGAATCACATCTTCAATTTGGGTTTAGCATTTAAAATATGTTTACAATAAATTAATTATGTTGGTTGAATGCTGTAACAAAACAGAATAAATCAAATGATGGTAGTGATGTCTCATTACTATCACTTATAAGGATATAATCTCATTTATTCACATTACTTTACTTTAAATTAAAAATGTGTTATGTTTATTACATTCTCGTTTTCAGTATGCGTGTCTTTGCTTTTATGGGTTCAAAGAATCCAAGGATTAACACAGTGGACTACATACACCGAGTGTACAAAACATTAGGAATACCTTCCAATAATGGGGTTACAGTTCAAGATTAACATATGGCATTAATTGGCATTGCTTCTGACTCTTTCCAATTAATTTTGTAGCCTGACAAATGAGAATATGATGCAATACAATTAAATAATCATTTTTTTCTCCTCCATGGACAACCCTAATTTCTGGAACTGTTCTTATCACTGTCACAAGAGGCTCTAAAACTATGGCAACTAGGCAAGGGGAAAGCGAGCAGCCCTGCCTTGTGCCTCGAGAAAGACTAAAAAAGGAGACATAATTCCATTCATAAGTACTGTTGCTTTAGGATTGGAATAAAGAACCCCTATTCACGTCCAAAAGCACATTTTCATAGTCGAGAGTGGGTTTTTCTCTTAAGAACCCTATCAAATGCCTTAGAATCTAAGGAGACCGCAGCGGTAGGAACCATATTTGAGCGGTTTAACCACATGAAGTTTTAGAGCCTCATATTAGTAGTTGAGGTCCTGTTCTTAATAAATCCTGCTTGGGCACTATGATATTAGGAAGTGTTCTCTCTAAGCGTATCTCAAGGGTCTTGAATCTTACAATCCACATTGAGGCTGTTAGCTCAGGTTCCCAGGCTCTGTCGTCTCTCTGTTATACTACAGTCTAGATCCTCTACCTGGCTATCTGGTAGTCTACGTAATTCTATACCAGACAAAAAGTATCCATATCTATGGGACTCGCTGAACAGGAGGATGTATATATATATAGTAATAAAAATGTTGAAACACACATCTTTGGATGAGGTCACCATCTAATCAAATCAAGTTTATTTGTCACGTGCGCCGAATACAACAG
The DNA here is from genome assembly GCF_018296145.1 of Oncorhynchus tshawytscha. Classification (NCBI taxonomy): domain Eukaryota; kingdom Metazoa; phylum Chordata; class Actinopteri; order Salmoniformes; family Salmonidae; genus Oncorhynchus; species Oncorhynchus tshawytscha. The sequence continues at coordinate 17,705,605 of NC_056438.1, read as the reverse complement.
GTGTAAACCTTACAGTGAAACGCTTACTTACAGGCTCTAACCAATGGTGCCAAAAAATAGGTGTGTGTGTGTGTGTGTGTGTGTGTGTGTGTGTGTGTGTGTGTGTGTGTGTAGGTAAGTAAAGAAATAAAACAACAGTAGAAAGACATTTGAAAAAAGAGTAGCAAGGCTACATACAGACACCTGTTAGTCAGGCTTATTGAGGTAGTATGTACATATAGGTATCGTGAAAGTGACTGTGCATATATGATGAACAGAGAGTAGCAGAAGCGTAAAAAGAGGGGTTGACGGGTGGTGGGCACAATGCAGATAGCCCGGTCAGCCAATGTGTGGGAGCACTGGTTGGTAGGTAGTATGTACATGAATGTATAGTTAAAGTGACTAAGCATATAAGATAAACAGAGAGTAGCAGCAGCGTAAAAGAGGGGTGGGGGCACACAATGCAAATAGTCCGGGAAACCATTGGTTACCTGTTCAGGAGTCTTATGGCTTGGGGGTACAAACTGTTGAGAGGCCTTGTTGTCCTAGACTTGGCACTCTGGTATCGCTTGCCATGCGGTAGAGAGAACAGTCTATGACTGGGGTGGCTGGGGTCTTTGACAATTTTTAGGGCCTTCCTCTGACACCACCTGGTGTAGAGGTCCTGGATGGCAGGCAGCTTAGCCCCAGTGATGTACTGGGCCGTACGCTCTACCCTCTGAAGTGCCTTGCGGTCGGAGGACGAGCAATTGCCGTACCAGGCAGTGATGCAACCGGTCAGGATTCTCTCGACATTGCAGCTGTAGAACCTTTTGAGGATCTCAGGACCCATGCCAAATCTTTTAGTTTCCTGAGGGGGAATAGGCTTTGTCGTGCCCTCTTCAAGACTGTCTTGGTGTGTTTGGACCAATCTAGTTTGTTGTTGATGTGGACACCAAGGAATTTGAAGCTCTCAACTGGCTCCACTACAGCCCCATCGATGAGTATGGGGTCATGCTTGGTCCTCCTTTTCCAGTAGTCCACAATCATCTCCTGAGTCTTGGTTACGTTGAGGGATAGGTTGTTATTCTGGCACCACCCGGCCAGGTCTCTGACCTCCTCCCTATAGGCTGTCTCGTCGTTGTCGGTATCAGGCCTACCACTGTTGTGTCGTCAGCAAACTTAATGATGGTGTTGGAGTTGTGCCTGGCCATGCAGTCGTGGGTGAACAGGGAGTACAGGAGGGGACTGAGCACACACCCCTGGGGAGCTCCAGTGTTGAGGATCAGCGTGGCAGATGTGTTGCTACCTATCCTCACCACCTAGGGGCGGCCTGTCAGGAAGTCCAGGATCCAGTTGCAGAGGGAGGTGTTTAGTACCAGGATCCTTAACTTGGTGATGAGCTTTGAGGGTACTATGGTGTTGAACGCTGAGCTGTAGTCAATGAACAGCATTCTCACATAGGTATTCCTTTTGTCCAGGTGGGAAAGGGCAGTGTGGAGTGCAATAGAGATTGCATCATCTGTGGATCTGTTTGGGCGGTATGCAAATTGGAGTGGGTCTAGGGTTTCTGGGATAATGGTGTTGATATGAGCCATTACCAGCCTTTCAAATCACTTCATAGTTACAGACGTGAGTGCTACGGGTCTGTAGTCATTTAGGCAGGTTGCCTTTGTGTTCTTGGGCACAGGGACTATGGTGGTCTGCTTGAAGCATGTTGGTATTACAGACTCAATCAGGAACATGTTGAAAATGTCAGTGAAGACACCTGCCAGTTGGTCAGCACATGCCCAGAGCACACGTCCTGGTAATCCGTCTGGCCCTGCAGCCTTGTGTATGTTGACCTGTTTAAAGGTCTTACTCACGTTCGCTACAGAGAGCGTGATCACACAGTCGTCCGGAACAGCTGATGCTCTCATGCGTGCCTTAGTGTTGCTTGCCTCGAAGCGAGCATAGAAGTGAAATTAGCTCGTCTGGTAGGCTCTTGTCACTGGGCAGCTCGCGGCTCTGCTTCCCTTTGTAGTCTGTAATAGTTTGCAAGCCCTGCCACATCCGACGAGCATCAGAGCCGGTGTATTATGATTCAATCTTAGCCCTGTATTGATGCTTTGCCTGTTTGATGGTTCATCGCAGGGCATAGTGGGATTTCTTGTAAGCTTCCGGGTTAGAGTCCCGCATCTTGAAAGTGGCAGCTCTACCCTTTAGCTCAGTGCGAATGTTGCCTGTAATCCATGGCTTCTGGTTGGGGTATGTACATACAGTCACTGTGGGGACGACGTCCTCAATGCACTTATTGATGAAGCCAAATCAAATCAAATCAAATCAAAAATTTGTCACATACACATGGTTAGCAGATGTTAATGCGAGTGTAGCGAAATGCTTGTGCTTCTAGTTCCGACAATGCAGTAATAACGAACAAGTAATCTAACTAACAATTCCAAAAAAACTACTGTCTTATACACAGTGTAAGGGGATAAAGAATATGTACATAAGGATATATGAATGAGTGATGGTACAGAGCAGCATAGGCAAGATACAGTAGATGATATCGAGTACAGTATATACATATGAGATGAGTATGTAAACCAAGTGGCGTAGTTAAAGTGGCTAGTGATACATGTATTACATAAGGATGCAGTCGATGATATAGAGTACAGTATCTACGTATGCATATGAGATGAATAATGTAGGGTAAGTAACATTATATAAGGTAGCATTGTTTAAAGTGGCTAGTGATATATTTACATCATTTCCCATCAATTCCCATGATTAAAGTGGCTGGAGTAGAGTCAGTGTCATTGACAGTGTGTTGGCAGTAGCCACTCAATGTTAGTGGTGGCTGTTTAACAGTCTGATGGCCTTGAGATAGAAGCTGTTTTTCAGTCTCTCGGTCCCAGCTTTGATGCACCTGTACTGACCTCGCCTTCTGGATGACAGCGGGGTGAACAGGCAGTGGCTCGGGTGGTTGATGTCCTTGATGATCTTTATGGCCTTCCTGTAGCATCGGGTGGTGTAGGTGTCCTGGAGGGCAGGTAGTTTGCCCCCGGTGATGCGTTGTGCAGACCTCACTACCCTCTGGAGAGCCTTACGGTTGAGGGCGGTGCAGTTGCCATACCAGGCGGTGATACCGCCCGCCAGGATGCTCTCGATTGTGCATCTGTAGAAGTTTGTGAGTGCTTTTGGTGACAAGCCGAATTTCTTCAGCCTCCTGAGGTTGAAGAGGCGCTGCTGCGCCTTCCTCACGATGCTGTCTGTGTGAGTGGACCAATTCAGTTTGTCTGTGATGTGTATTCCGAGGAACTTAAAACTTGCTACCCTCTCCACTACTGTTCCATCGATGTGGATGGGGGTGTTCCCTCTGCTGTTTCCTGAAGTCCACAATCATCTCCTTAGTTTTGTTGACGTTGAGTGTGAGGTTATTTTCCTGACACCACACTCCGAGGGCCCTCACCTCCTCCCTGTAGGCCGTCTCGTCGTTATTGGTAATCAAGCCTACCACTGTTGTGTCGTCCGCAAACTTGATGATTGAGTTGGAGGCGTGCATGGCCACGCAGTCGTGGGTGAACAGGGAGTACAGGAGAGGGCTCAGAACGCACCCTTGTGGGGCCCCAGTGTTGAGGATCAGCGGGGAGGAGATGTTGTTGCCTACCCTCACCACCTGGGGGCGGCCCGTCAGGAAGTCCAGTACCCAGTTGCACAGGGCGGGGTCGAGACCCAGGGTCTCGAGCTTGATGACGAGCTTGGAGGGTACTATGGTGTTGAATGCCGAGCTGTAGTCGATGAACAGCATTCTCACATAGGTATTCCTCTTGTCCAGATGGGTTAGGGCAGTGTGCAGTGTGGTTGAGATTGCATCGTCTGTGGACCTATTTGGGCGGTAAGCAAATTGGAGTGGGTCAAGGGTGTCAGGTAGGGTGGAGGTGATATGGTCCTTGACTAGTCTCTCAAAGCACTTCATGATGACGGATGTGAGTGCTACGGGGCGGTAGTCGTTTAGCTCAGTTACCTTAGCTTTCTTGGGAACAGGAACAATGGTGGCCCTCTTGAAGCATGTGGGAACAGCAGACTGGTATAGGGATTGATTGAATATGTCCGTAAACACACCGGCCAGCTGGTCTGCGCATGCTCTGAGGGCGCGGCTGGGGATGCCGTCTGGGCCTGCAGCCTTGCGAGGGTTAACACGTTTAAATGTCTTACTCACTTCGGCTGCAGTGAAGGAGAGACCGCATGTTTTCGTTGCAGGCCGTGTCAGTGGCACTGTATTGTCCTCAAAGCGGGCAAAAAGTTATTTAGTCTGCCTGGGAGCAAAGACATCCTGGTCCGTGACTGGGCTGGGTTTCTTCCTGTAGTCCGTGATTGACTGTAGACCCTGCCACATGCCTCTTGTGTCTGAGCCGTTGAATTGAGATTCTACTTTGTCTCTGTACTGGCGCTTAGCTTGTTTGATAGCCTTGCGGAGGGAATAGCTGCACTGTTTGTATTCAGTCATGTCACCAGACACCTTGCCCTGATTAAAAGCAGTGGTTCGCGCCTTCAGTTCCACACGAATGCTGCCATCAATCCACGGTTTCTGGTTAGGGAATGTTTTAATCGTTGCTATGGGAACGACATCTTCAACGTACGTTCTAATGAACTCGCACACCGAATCAGCGTATTCGTCAATGTTGTTGTCTGACGCAATACGAAACATCTCCCAGTCCACGTGATGGAAGCAGTCTTGGAGTGTGGAGTCAGCTTGGTCGGACCAGCGTTGGACAGACCTCAGCGTGGGAGCTTCTTGTTTTAGTTTCTGTCTGTAGGCAGGGATCAACAAAATGGAGTCGTGGTCAGCTTTTCCGAAAGGGGGGCGGGGCAGGGCCTTATATGCGTCGCGGAAGTTAGAGTAACAATGATCCAGGGTCTTTCCACCCCTGGTTGCGCAATCGATATGCTGATAAAATTTAGGGGGTCTTGTTTTCAGATTAGCCTTGTTAAAATCCCCAGCTACAATGAATGCAGCCTCCGGTTAAATCGTTTCCAGTTTGCAGAGAGTTAAATAAAGTTCGTTCAGAGCCATCGATGTGTCTGCTTGGGGGGGGATATATACGGCTGTGATTATAATCGAAGAGAATTCTCTTGGTAGATAATGCAGTCTACATTTGATTGTGAGGAATTCTAAATCAGGTGAACAGAAGGATTTGAGTTCCTGTATGTTTCTTTCATCACACCATGTCACGTTGGCCATAAGGCATACGCCCCCGCCCCTCTTCTTACCAGAAAGATGTTTGTTTCTGTCGGCGCGATGCGTGGAGAAACCCGCTGGCTGCACCGCTTCGGATTGCGTCTCTCCAGTTAGCCATGTTTCCGTGAAACAGAGAACGTTACAGTCTCTGATGTCGCTCTGGAATGCTACCCTTGCTCGGATTTCATCAACCTTGTTGTCAAGAGACTGGACATTGGCAAGAAGAATGCTAGGGAGTGGTGCACGATGTGCCCGTCTCCGGAGTCTGACCAGAAGACCGCTTCGTTTCCCTCTTTTTCTGAGTCGTTTTTTTGGGTCGCTGCATGGAATCCGCTCCGTTACACTGGTTGTAAGGCAGAACACAGGATCCGCATCGCAAAAAACATATTCTTGGTCGTACTGATGGTGAGTTGACGCTGATCTTATATTCAGTAGTTCTTCTCGGCTGTATGTAATGAAACCTAAGATGACCTGGGGTACTAGTGTAAGAAATAACACGTAAAAAAACAAAAAACTGCATAGTTTCCTAGGAACGCGAAGCGAGGCGGCCATCTCTGTCGGCGCCGGAAGCCAGTGACTGATGTGGTGTATTCCTCAATGTCATCAGAAGAATCCCGGAACATGTTCCAGTCTGTGATAGCAAAACAGTCCTGTAGTTTAGCATCTGCTTCATCTGACCATTTTTTTATACTGGTGCTGGTGCTTTTTATACTGGTGCTTCCTGCTTTAATTTTTGCTTGTAAGCAGGAATCAGGAGGATAGAGTTGTGGTCGGATTTACCAAATGGAGGGCGAGGGAGAGCTTTGTGTGTGGAGTACAGGTGATCTAGAATTTTTTTCCCTCTGGTTGCACATTTAACATGTTGATTGAGATTTGGTAGAACTGATTTAAGTTCATTTAACTTCATTGCATTGAAGTCTCCGGCCACTAGGAGCGCCGCCTCTGGGTGAGTGGTTTCCCGTTTGCTTATTTCCTTATACAGCTGACTGAGTGCGGTCTTAGTGCCAGCACCTGTCTGTGGTGGTAAATAAACAGCCACGAAAAGTATAGCTGAGAACTCTCTAGGCAAGTAGTGTGGCCTGCAGTTTATCACTATATACTCAACTTCAGGCGAGCAAAATCTAGAGACTTTCGTGCACCAGCTGTTGTTTACAAATATGCACAGACCACCCCCCCTCGTCTTACCAGAGTGTGCTGTTCTATCCTGCCGGTGTAGCGTGTATCCTGCTAGCTGAATATCCATGTCGTCATTCAGCCACGATTCCATGAAACATAGGATATTACAGTTTTTTATGTCCCATTGGTAGGATATTCGTGATCTTATCTCGTTTAGCTTATTGTCCAATGATTGCACGTTGGCGAGTAATATTGATGGTAACGGCAGCCTTCCTAGTTGTCTTCTGCGGGTCCGGACGAGGCATCCGGCTCTTCATCCTCGGCGTCGCTTCCTCTTGCGAATAATTGGGATATCTGCCCTGTGGGTTGTTTGGAGAATATCGTGTGAGTCCTGCTTGCTGCTGTTGTTGTTGTTGAAGAGTGAGTGATCGCTGTCCTGATATCCAGAAGCTCTTTTCTGCCGTAAGATACGGTTGCAGAAACATTATGTACAAAATAATTTACAAATATCGCGAAAAACAACACATAATAGCACAATTGGTTAGGAGACCGTAAGACGGCGGCCATCTCCTCCGGCTCCATCTTCCTGATCTTATCACCCTTCTTAATCGTTGGGATTAAGTTAGAAGTCTTCTGCATTTTTTGTTGTCTTGATTGTAGCCTGCCTGTCTTTTCACCTCCCTTATAAAAACGGTTTCTAAGCCTAAACAGTGCAAATTCTGCCTTTTTGTTATACATTTCGTGCAACTGAAATTTCAGCTTGTTGGCAGTTTGAAATGTGCTGTCAGCATTGAAGAGTCTTGGTGGTTCCAAACCTCTTCCTTTTAAGAATGATGGATGCCACTGTGTTCTTGGGGACCTTTTTTTTGGTAGCCTTCCCCAGATCTTTGCATCGACACAATCCTGTCTCGGCGCTCTACAGACAATTCCTTCGACCTCATGGCTTGGTTTTCGCTCTGACATGCACTGTCAACTGTGGGACCTTGTGTGTGTGCCTTTCCAAATAATGTCCAATCAATTGAATTTACCAGAGGTGGACTCCAATCAAGTGGTAGAAATATCTCAAGGATAATCGATGGAAACAGGATGCACATGAGCTCAATTTTGAGTCTCATAGCGAAGGGTCTGAATACTTATGTAAATGTAATATTTCTGTTTTTATTTATTCTAAATTGGCAAACATTTCTAAAACCTGTTTTCACATTGTCATTATGGAGTATTGTGTGTAGATTGATGAGGAAAATTGTTTATTTAATCCATTTTAAAATAAGGCTGTAACATAACACAATGTGGGGAAAAGTCAAGGGGTCTGAATACTTTCCGAATACATTGTATGCTTTAGAGGTTCCCCATACTGTGGAAATCCTTTCAGTTGAGCCCATGTTAATTTCAAAAATAGTATCTAAGATCATCTGCAAGTGATTGGCTAAAAATCTCATCTTGAATAGCATGGTGTTGAATCTGAATCTACCCTTCCTCACAGTTAATATCAATATGTAACTACTATAGCATGATCTGTGGGGGTGATGGGTCTAATCTTGCAATCAATCACATTATTAACAATGAAATTAGATAAAATATAAACCTATTCTAGAGTGTGTCTTATGACAGTGGGAGAAAAATGTATATTCTCTTCTTCACTTTGAAGAATCTCAAATATAAAATATATTTTGATTTGTTTAACACTTTTTTGGTTACTACATGATTCCATATTTCGTAGTTTTGATGTCTTCACTAATATTCTACAATGTAGAAAATAGTAAAAATAATGAGAAACCCTGGAATGGGTAGGTGTCGCCAAACTTTTGACTGGTACTGTTCATGCAGGTATTAGGTGCTCTAAAGTGCTGCCACTTTTTTCGGCAGTCCCATGTCAATCCAGTTAAAAATTATTCAAGCTCTGTCAAGATTGTTGTTGATCATTGCTAAACAGCCATTTCCAAGTCTTGCCATAGATGTACAAGCTGATTTATGTCCAAACTGTAACTAGGCCACTCAGAAACATTCAATGTCGTCTTGGTAAGCAACTCAGTGTATATTTGGCTTTGTGTTTTAAGGTGCATTTGACTCCCAGTGTCTGTTGGAAAGCAGACTAAACCATGTTTTCCTCTAGGATTTTGCCTGTGCTTAGCTTTATTCCATTTATTTTTATCCTAAATAACCCCCTAGTCCTTGCCAATGACAGACATACTCATAACATGATGCAGCCACCACCCTGATTGCAAACAGAATGCATATTTTTTATTCTGTACAGGCTTCCTTCCTCTCTGGCAACTGAGTTAGAAAGGAAACCTGTATCTTAGTAGTGACTGGCTGCATTGACATACCATATAAGGGGAAATTATAACTTCACTATTCCTAAAGGGATTTTCAGTGTCTGCGACCAATTGATGCGCCTCTTTGTGAGGCATTCGAAAACCTCCCTGGTCTTTGTGGTTGAATCTGTGCTTGAAATGCACTTCTCATCTGAGACACCTTACAGATATTTGTATGTGTGGGGTACAGAGATGAGATAGTCATTCAAAAATCATGTTAACCACTATTATTGCACTTATGTGACTTTTTAAGGAAATGTGTACTCCTGTTCTTATAGTATTTAGACTTGCCTTAACAAAGGTGTTGAATACTCAAGACTTTTCATTTTTCATTATTTTCCCCAAAACAATTCTGGAATTTTTTTTTTTTTTTAACATTATGGGGTATTATGTGTAGATCAGTGAAACAAAATTGAAATTTAATACATTTTAAGTCACCCTATAAGACAACAATATGTGGAAAAAGTCAAAGGGTGTTAATACTTTCTGGAGGCACTGTACCAGTGAATGAAAACTACACATACCATCACCAAATTATTTGTACTGTTTCTTTTGCAGTTTTTTCCAACTGCTTACACACAAAATCTTTTCATGTCACACGATTTTTGAAACCTGTCACTAAGTGCAAAACTACACACCAAATATCCAAAACCATAAGCTACTTCTCAGCCTTTGACTCAGTTGTCACACAATTCTCTACCTAAAACACAAAAATCTAACAGTAAGTGACTTGCTTTCCTTTTCCAAACACAACCAATCAAAATGCTACATTTATTCACCAGGTCACACACACACTCCTCACATGTGCAAACACTAATAGCTTAACTGATCACTAACTAATCACTGCTTTACTGTAGTATAGGCCTATAAATAGGTCAAAGGTCAGATTACCTGTTTTGAACAATGGATGCCAACAATGGACAGAGAGCAAGAGGAGTAGGAGGAAGAAGAGGAAGAGGAAGAGGAAGAAGAGGATGAGGGCAAAGGCAAAGAAGAGAAGGAAGGAGCGCCATCTCTAATGAGATTAGGGCAACACTTGTTGATCATGTGATCAACCATGGTTTGACCATGAGAGAGGCTGGACTGAGAGTCCAGCCCAATTTTAGTCGATTTACAGTGGCGTGCATAATTCAAACCTTCAGAAATGAGAACAGGTATGCAACTATCTAATGACTATTTTAACATTACAGTAATGTACTGTAAAATATGTATGACTGCATAGTATTGCATAAACATTTAACTCTAAGCCATCCATTTACTGCACTGCATTGAATGAATGAGGTTGGTTATCATGCTGTACTACCTTTTTTTTGTACATTGTTTACAGTTCCTATGCTGAACACATACTGTGTTTGAATTTTGTACAGAGTGGAAAGGCAAAGACATCATGGAGGACGAGGACTCTTGTTTACAGACGTAACAGACTGCAATTATAAATATGGTTTTGGCCAACAATGCAATTAGGATTTGAGAGATAAGAGAGCATATCTTGAATAATGACACCATATTTAAAAACATCAATGCTGTAAGCCTGTCGACCATACAACGCATCCCCCAACGGCACCGAGTGACGATAAAACAACTTTACAAGGTGCCATTTGAGAGAAACTCTGACAGTCAAGAATATGCGACATGACTTTGTAGAGGTATGTATGCAACTCTACTTCCAGTATTTCAGACATACCAAATTTACTCATCTGTATATCCTTTTGTCTGTTACAGAGAGTATTGGAGCTGGATGCCCATGTAATTCGCCATTAATTTATTTATGTGGATGAGGTTGGCTTCAACCTCACCAAAACCAGGCGCCGCGGAAGAAATGTAATAGGACAGAGGGCAATTACAAATGTCCCTGTACAGCGTGGGGATAATATAACTATGTGTGCTGCCATCACTCAAAACGGGGTCCTCCATCACAATGCCACACTGGGTCCGTACAACACCGGCCATATGCTGACTTTTCTGGATGCAATTTACACAATGCTTGTCCCTGATCCAGATCAGGAGTCTGCTAGATTTGTGGTTTTATGGGACAATGTTAGTTTTCACGGCTGTTCTGGTCCAAAACTGGTTTGCCACCCATCCACAATTTGTAGCTTTGTACCTACCCCCATATTCACCTTTTCTAAATCCCATAGAGGAATTATTCTCAGCCTGGCGCTGGAAAGTGTATGATCGCCAACCCTATGCCCGCATGCTGCTCCTCCAGGCAATGGAGGACGCATGTGGGGACATAGAGGTTGCCTCTGTCCAAGGTTTGATACGCCATGCTAGGAGATACTTCCCTCGATGTTTGGCAAGAGAACACGTGTCTTGTAATGTGGACGAAGTATTGTGGCCAGGCCGGAGAAGAGATGAAGCGTAGCTTAGCACTGGTGACTGTTGTATGCTACTGTATACAACAGTAATGTTTGGCCTAATAAATATTTTCTGTTTCTACATTGCATTGGTGTTTACAGTGTACTTGTTACCCCTCTCAGCAGATTATTCACTGTAGAACATTGTTTTGAAATGTAGATATAAGCCTATGAAAGACCAAAGAGCTTTAGATTCAGAACAACAGTGTTTACATGGTATATCCAAAAATGTACTATTATGAAAGCAGTGTTTGCCATTTGATGCAAATGCTTCATTCTGACATGTGTTTATGGCATTTTGAATGCAGTGTTACATTTTGAAGGAGATGTGAGGCATTTTGTGTGTGCAGTTTTGGGAATTGTGTGTAGAGTTTTGAAAAAAGGAGACAGTTTTGAAAACGTGTATAAGCAGTTGGAAAAAAAATGGTGAAAGTGTGGAAATACCTTCTCTTATTCTGGACTTCCTTATAGCTGGACATCAAGCCCCTTAGTTAGCTCACACAACAGAGGAACTTTCTATACTTGGGTTGCTGAGGTGTTGTCGAGCTAAGAGCGCACAGGTGATTTTAATGGTCCTCCAGCTTTTGAAAACGTCTGAAATGGTGGCTGGATGCATGGCACCTTTTGAGTTCACACCTCCACACCCCCCTGCTCTTTGTTAAAAGCACTGAATGGGATAACTGTCACACTTCAACTCTGACACCATTTTAGTGTCTGCTGTGTGCAGTTCACTCATTATTTATTTAATTTAGCTACTTTACTAGGTCTGCTTTTCACTTTCAGCATAAATGTTTTAAAGGTGTTGGTTAAAAAACAAATGCTGCTACCCCCTTTGTGTAGGTGTGTGTGAGGAAATTAACATAAATAAAAGCCTATTCTACTATATTTCTATTGTCTCACTACTATTATTTCATAAATTACAGCATGCAAGGAAAACCAACAGGTAATTGCAGCACATTCACTTCTGATAATGTATTTGATTAATTTATCTCTCAGTCCCTCTCTGTGGGAAGCATAGCGGCACAAAAAGTTGCTGCAATTCCACCTCCGAACAGAACTGGCGCTGTACCCTCAGCCGCACACTGGATCCTTGAGGGGAGGAACTGACCATCCATCAGTTAGCTAAATTATTTCCAAGCGTAGAACTCACTGTCACTTTTGTTTTTTCATATGTATGTGTTTTATTTTACATGAAACGAGATGTGGTTTATTTATTTACTAAGTTGGCTGTCGTTGGTGATACAAATATCTTTCGTCACATTAGCAATTGGTGAGTTTACTTGTAACGTTACATTGTTGAAGTCGTTAGCTTCGCCACATTGCCTTTATTTTCCCACTCGCCTTGTATTGATACCTGTCACTTTGACCTCGGGTCGGAGTGACAAACAATCGACAATGTAGCGGAAGAATTTATTCAACTGACTTGCTAGGATAACATTAACCTTGTAGCTAGCAATGCACAGTGTGGCAAATTCCCATAGTTAGTTTGCTATCGAGCTAAAAGCCAACTCAATCAGGTAACTAGCTAACGTTAGCTATGGTTCATGTTCAAGAGAGTTTAAGCGAATCGACTTATACTTTTCACGTGAAACGTTAGTAACCAATCATTTGACATTAAACTAGCCAACAAGTCGTTGCCTATGTAACGTTAACCACTCATCTCGTCTTGCCTCAACCGTTTCATCCACCCTGCAACTTGTGACAAAGCTAACTAGTTATTGTTAGCTTGCTACCGAAATAGCTAACACCTGTACATTGTCATTGGGCCAGTTCATTTTGCAAGGGCCGGTGCCCCGGGCGGGTGGAGACTAATGGAATAGTCTACAATTCGAAACTCCGCCGACCTGGGACACTGGGCCATGTAAAACAAACTAGTGCTAGTGGCCCATGTTGTTGTTATGCAAGTGGCTAATTGTATTAGCTAACTATCTTTTACCACTGTTTACAAAAGTACTGTACCGTTACTGTATAGCCAATGAACTTTACAGAAAATCTATAGCTGGAGAGGACTATCTAGCACGCAACTGTTGCCCTGTCCTGTCCACGTTGGCACTTTCAGAAACTCATGATGTCATCTCACCTGGCAACGTTTAACCTCTGCCAGCTCGAGCATGCGTACCTGTGGAGGATGGGTTGCAACATTCCATTGCGTCTTGGGCCGAGTCATCAATGATTTATCTACTCAATAAAAAAAAAAACACATGCTGCCTATATCTCCAAATAAGTTATAAACTACTGTACAATAAGCTATGGGAGATGCCTGGTTTATACCCTTAAAAAAAGTCTAATAGGCTATTAGGCTTAGCTTTGCAGATGGCTTTCTACATTATTTTTTTCCCCCTGCGCTCCATAAATATGGGTCTCTAAGCTTAGATAATACTAGTTTCAAAGCGATAGTCAGTGAACCTTGTTTTGTTACATAGGCATAAATATCTCCTAAAATCCAATCTTGTTTGACAGTTAATACGTATTATGACAATGTCTATTTAGCAACTCATCAGCATATTTACTAATAACTAGTAAATTAAGATAGTCCATGTGGATGTAATGCTCTTTTTTTGGTTGTCTCTGGTACATTCTAATAATGCCTTCGTTCCATCTGAAATCCACAGCAAAATTGAATACTTTTGAGTATTTACCTCCCAGATTGGACAAATGTGGTCTGATATTGGGTTACAATCTAAATGACTGAAAATGTATGAATTCAGAAAGGGAACATTCAACTTTTATTTAAAAAAAACATTTAACCTGTCTTCTCTTGAGATAAAATCATTTTACTGCAAGATATGAATAGACACACTTGTTTGTTCTTCAAATGATGTATTTTATTAACTGAAATGAAATAAATAGCCCAAATTATCTTGAAAGAATACACTACCAGTCAAAAGAACAAAACTATCAAATAACACATGGAATCATGTAGTAACCACACTTTTGGCACACTCTTGGCATTCTCTCAACCAGCTTCATGAGGTAGTTACCTGGAATGCATTTCAGTTAACAGGTGTGCCTTAAAAGTTAATTTGTGGAATTTCTTTCCTTCGTAATGTGTTTGAGACAATCAATTCTGTTGTGACACAGTAGGGTTGGAATACAGAAGATAGCCCTATTTGGTAAAATACCAAGTCCATATTATGGCAAGAACAGCTCAAATAAGCAAAGAGAAATTAAAATCAAATCTTGTTTGTCACGTGCTGAATACAACGGATGTAGACCTTAGTGAAATGCTTACTACAAGCCCTTAACCAACAACGCAGTTTGAAGAAAAATACGTGTTAAGTAAAAAATAGGAAATAAAACTATATGCAAATAGTCTAACCATTGATTAGCTGTTCAGGAGTTTTATGGCTTGGGGTAGAAGCTGTTGAGAAGCCTCTTGGACCCAGACTTAGCTCCGGTACCACTTGCTGTGCGGTTGCAGAGAGAACAGTCTATGACTAGGGTGGCTGGAGTCTGACAATTTTTGGAACCTTCCTCTGACACCGCCTGGTATTGAGGTCCTGGTTGGCAGTAAGCTTGGCCCCAGTGATGTACTGCCCTCTGTAGTGCCTTGCGGTCGGAGGCCGAGCCGTTGCCATACCAGGCAGTGATGCAACCAGTTTCATGCTCTCGATGGCCGCTCTCAGAACCTTCTGAGGACCCATGCCAAATCTTTTCAGTCTCCAGAGGGGGAATAGGTTTTGTCGTGCCCTTTTCAAGACTGTCTTGGTGTGCTTTGACCATGATACTTTGTTGGTGATGTGGACACCAAGGAACTTGAAGCTCTCAACCTGCTCCACTACAGCCCTGTCGATCAGAACGGTCATCCTTTTCGTCCAAAATCATCTCCTTTCTCTTGATCACGTTGAGGGAGAGGTTGTTGTCCTGTTACCACATGGCCATGTCTCGGTCTAAAGGGAGGAGGTCATTCTACTTTTTTTTTTGTGTGTGTTTTTTTTGTTGTTGAATTTTAGCCCTTTTTGTCCCCAATTTCGTGGTATCCAATTGTTTTAGTAGCTACTATCTTGTCTCATCGCTGCAACTCCCGTACGGGCTCGGGAGAGACGAAGGTTGAAAGTCATGCGTCCTCCGATACACAACCCAACCAAGCCGCACTGCTTCTTAACACAGCGCGCATCCAACCCGGAAGCCAGCTGCACCAATGTGTCGGAGGAAACACTGTGCACCTGGCAACCTTGGTTAGCGCGCACTGTGCCCGGCCCGCCACAGGTGTCGCTGGTGCGCAATGAGACAAGGACCTCCCTACCGGCCAACCCCTCCCTAACCCGGATGACGCTAGGCCAATTGTGCGTCGCCCCACGGACCTCCCGGTCGCGGCCGGTTACGACAGAGCCTGGGTGCGAACCCAGAGTCTCTGATGGCACAGCTGGTGCTGCAGTACAGCGCCCTTAACCACTGCGCCACCCGGGAGGCGGGAGGCGGGAGGCGGGAGGCGGGAGGAGGTCATTCTCATCGTTGTCTGTGATCAGGCCTTCCACTGTTGTGTCATCAGCAAACTTAATGATGATGTTGGAGTCGTGCCTGCCCATGCAATCATGAGTGAACAGGGAGTACAGGAGGGGACTGTTGGATCAGCATGGCGGATGTGTTATTACCTACCCGTACCACCTGGGGGCAGCCCGTCTGAAAGTCCAGGATCCAGTTGCAGAGAGAGGTATTTAGTCCCAGGGTCCTTAGCATAGTGATGAGCTTTGAGGGCACAATGGTGTTGAACGCTGAGCTGTAGTCAATGAATAGCATTCTCACATAGGTGTGCCTTTTTTCCAGGTGGGAAAGGGCAGTGTGGAGTGCAATAGAGATTGCATCATCTGTGGATCTGTTGGAGCGGTATGCAAATTGGAGTGAGTCTAGGGTTTCTAGGATAATGGTGTTGTGGGCCATTACCAGCCTTTCAAATCACTTCATGGCTACAGACGTGAGTGTTTATGGGTCGGTAGTCATTTCGGCAGGTTACCTTAGTGTCCTTGGACACATGGTGGTCTGCTTGAAACATGATGGTATTACAGACTCGGACAGGGATAGGTTGAAAATGTCAGTGAAGGCACTTGCCAGTTGGTCAGCGCATGCTCGGAGTACATGTCCTGGTAATCCATCTGGCCCGCGGGCCTTGTGAATGTTGACCTGTTTAAAGATCTTACTCACATCGGCTGCGGAGAGCGTGATCACACAGTCATCCGGAACAGCTGGTGCTCTCATGCATGTTTCAGTGTTACTTGGATTGAAGCGAGCCTAGAAGTAAATGAGCTTGTCTGGTAGGTTCGGGTCACTGGGCAGCTCTCGGTTGTGCTTTCCGTTGTAGTCTGTAATAGTTTGCAAGCCCTGCCACATCCAACGAGCGTCTGAGCTGGTGTAGTATGATTCCACCTTAGTCCTGTATTGATGCTTTGCCTGTTTGATGGTTCGTCAGAGGGCATAGCAGGATTTCTTATAAGCTTCCAGGTTAGTGTCCCGCGCCTTGAAAGTGTTAGCTCTACTCTTTTAGCTCAATGCGGACGTCGCCTGTAATCCTTGGCTTCTGGTTGGGGTATGTACGTACAGTCACTGTGGGGACGATGTCTTTGATGCACTTATTGATGAAGCCAATGGCTGATGTGGTGTCCTCCTCAATGCCATCAGAAGAACCCTGGAACATATTGCAGTTTGTGCTAGCAAAACAGTCCAGTTGCTTAGCATCTTCTTCATCTGACCACTTTTTTGTGCTTCCTGCTTTAGTTTTTGCTTGTAAGCAGGAGTCAGTAGGATAGAATTATGGTCAGATTTTCCAAATGGAAGGAGAGCTTTGTATGCTTGCGTCTCTGTGTGTGGAGTAAAGGTGGTCTGGAGTTTTTTCCCCTCTGGTTGCACATTTACATGCTGGTAGAAATGAGGTAAAACAGATTTAAGTTTCCCTGCATTTAAGTCCCCTGCCACTAGGAGCGCCGCCTCTGGATGAGCGTTTTCCTGTTTGTTTATGGCCGTATATAGCTCATTGAGTGTTGCCTTAGTGCCAGCATTGGTTTGTGGTGGTAAATAGGCAGCTACGAAGAATATATATGAAATCTCTCGAGACTTCCTTTGATATCGTGCACCAGTTGTTGTTTACAAATATACATAGTCCGGCACCCCTTGTCTTACCAGAGGCTACTTTTCTATCCTGTCCATACAGTGTATAGCCAGCCAGCTGTATTTTATTCATGTGGTTGTTCAGCCATGACTCGGTGAAACATAAGATATTAGTTTAAGGCTTCAAGCTTCCTTTTAACCTGTTAGGGCAAGGTGAGACGTCTGCGTCTCACATAGCCTACAGGAAATGGAAATGCGCAACGCCAAATGCTAATAGTACTCGCTAAAACTCAAACTTTCATTAAAACACACATGCAGGGTACTCAATTAAAGCTACACTCGTTGTGAATCTAGCCAACATGTCAGATTTGTAAAATGCTTTTCGGCGAAAGTATGAGAAGCTATTATCTGATAGCATGCACCCCCCGCAATAGCGGAAAAAGACGTAAACAAAGGAATTAGCGTAGCCGGCGCTACACAAAACGCAGGAATAAAATATAAAACATTCATTACCTTTGACGAGCTTCTTTGTTGGCACTCCTATATGTCCCATAAACATCACAATTGGGTCTTTTTTTCGATTAAATCCGTCCATGTATACCCAAAATGTCCATTTATGAAGCGAGTCTGATCCAGGAAAAAGCAGCTTTACAAAACGCTACGTCATTTTTTTAAATTAAAAATGTTGCCGATAAACTTTGACAAAACACTTCAAACTACTTTTGTAAGCCAACTTTAGGTATTAGTACACGTTAATAATCGATCAAATTGATCACGGGGCGATCTGTATTCAATAGCAGCTGTTCTTGAAATGAAGCTCCATTTTCTCTCTCTCAAAAGTTCAAGATGTGCACTTGATGACAGGAAGTGCCTATTTCTCATCTGACCAAGGATTAACCTCGAAGCAAATGACAGTACTGGCGACATCGTGTGGAAGCTGTAGGCATTGCAACCTCATCGCTATCTATTTTCCCTTGCCATTGACAATACAGGCAACTGGCGGAAGGATTTCATTTTTTTTTTTTGTGAACAGTTTTCCTTGTGCTTTTGCTTGCCCCTCACGCTCTGTTATAGTCACAGACATGATTTAACTAGTTCTATAAACTTGAGTGTTTTCTATCCACACATACTAATCATATGCATGTGCTATATTCCTGGCATGAGTAGCAGGACGTTGAAATTTTGCGCGATTTTTAACAAAATGTTGAAAAAAAAGTCCAGAGCTTTAAGAGGTTTTAAGAGGCATTTTCTCAGATTGAAGAATGACGCAGGTGTTAATCATGGGCTTTGCTACACAGAAAGCAGCATTTGACCACTCCATTGTCAACACTTTGATTAAATCAGTAGACCTAGATCCATATCTTTGAAAATACCATATCAGTATCATTAGCTTTTAAAACAATTCAGTCTGTTTTCTTTTATCAAGTTTTGGACCAGAGTGAGCCTGTCTCTCCACTAGCCTACCTATTGTTCCTGCAGTGAAGACGATTCACCATCTTCATTGAATGTTTTCGTAATTTATCTGCAGATAATTGCCAAAAAGCCTACAAGTATGCAAATTAGGGAAGCAAATGAAAGGCTTTCTTACCTGTGCGATTCGGTAGGCTGCTGACGAGTCACTCACTTTTAACGTCACGGTCTGGCAAGTCCTGGTAGACTTCATATCGAAAATACAATTTAGATCTTTAGTTTACTTGTCTCGATATGATACCATGGACATATAACGACGTTGTATGATTTATGAATGGCAAGGATATGACATTGACTTTATTCAGTCAGTTTGACACCATTTATAAACTAGTCAAGCTTGCTGCTCTTCTGTAAATAAGAATCTGTTCTTCACTGACTTTTCTAGTTAAAGGTTAAATAAATAAATAAAATTACTGTTCATCAATCAAATGAAGACTTAGCTCTCTCAAACCCATCTCTATATGTATTTTTCTTTTCTTTTAACTTCACCTTTATTTAACTGGGCAATGACTGCCAAACCTGGATGACGCTGGGCCAAATTGTGCGCTGCCCTAATGGGACTCCCAATCACGGCCGGATGTGATACAGCCTGGATTTGAACCAGGGACTCTAGCGACGCCTCTTGCACTGAGATGCAGTGCCTTAGACCGCTGCACCACTCGGGAGCCCAATGTAGGGTTTTCAGCCATTACATTCGCCCACATTTGGCTCTGTGTAAACTACTATTGACACTGTTTTTAACGTCAATTATCATCGCTCTCTAAACGGTTTTGGAAACATACTGATATGACCTTTGTCTTTCATTTCAGTGAAAAATAATCTTTCAAATAAAATATACAATTATTGTAGCAGTTTTGTACAGATCCTGTGTGCCTCCAGCTGACCAACTGCGCTTCCTCCTCAGCTCACACACAGGTGTTCGGAGCACGCTAGATAGCTAATTGGTGCAGGTGATGGCCTATGTCTACTGTCTGTCTTCTGTAAACGAGCACTGTAACATGGAGATATGGCCATGTGGGAACACTAACCCTATAAAGGTGTATCAATGTACCTTTTTGGCTTTTGAAAATTATTGCTTGCAGATATGAATACGTTCCTTATTTTTCCAAAACATTACCGCAAGTGATGCATGTAAATTTTTTGTGCAATCGTCGGGGCTCTTAACAAATCTTCCCCTGTCAGAAGATACTATCGTCAGGATGCACCAAAGTAGTTAAGGTCTATGAATGGGGCTATGCTCCAGCACTTCCAATGTGCCAGAAAACAATAGGCTAAGTGGATTTTGACTCGTCGTTTCCACACTATATGGGACGTGCAAATTGACTCGCATGGATTATGGAGGAGCATCATGCTTTCTCCCTCTGTGAAGGAATTTGACTGCAACCACATCGTACACAACACATACACCCATGTAACCAGCACTGTTTCCCGGTCATTGCTTACTTTGACTGACAGGCACCTGTTCAATCAATAGATCGCTTGAAGATGCATATCGTTCATTCTAGCTGGAGGGCTCGGCAGACTTTTTTTCTGACCTGAGAATTGAAAAGTAACTTAGTTAATTTAAGTGGAAAAAGTACCCGACTGAAAATGAGTGTGTAACCAGCTGTACAGCCGACAGCCGGCGCAAGTGGAAAACTGTGGTCTGTGTGTAGAATGGCGGACGAGTGGGGGAGTGCCTTGCCTTGCGTGATGAGATGCAGTGTTCTCCCATGTGCTTGCCTGGGGTGTATCTGTCACCAGCTTCTCTTTGACCTAAATATTTTGACTTATTATAGTGTCGTTGCCTCAAGTAGCCTCTTCTGGAAGCATGTTAGTAAATCTCTGCTTCTATCTAGGCTACCTTCAGTTTTTCAGGGGTTATTTTGGGTTGTGTGTGTTATTCCTCAATTGATCTCATCTCTCGTATGTTACAGTACAGTGCAGTCTATAGACGGGTTAGCGGACAACGTCACCAAAACGATGCGCACTATTCAAATGGGGAAGAAGTCCGTGAGTTGTGATTCTAAACGGTCAGATAGCTAGCAACCATGACGAGAAGCTGCCATGTGGGGAATTGTAGGAGTCTAATTTCATCTAGTTTTATCTTGTTCTTGACACCATGTCTTGTTTTGAGGTGTTTCTACTGATGGCAAAAATTTGCTGGCTAGCTAACCAATAACTGTAACAAAGTATTTGAGAGACAACAAGTGCTCATTGTGCAAATGTATTTATGTTTTCAATAAACATCGGAGACTTAATGTAGTTTATGTTACCAGTCAAACCAACCCTGTCTGTTTTACCTCATAGTGGCACAAGTGGCGGTTTTGTTGCTAAACAACCAACCTGTCTATGGACAAGCTGGTAATGCATTTGGTTTGTTCTTGTTATTTATTAGTATGTCTCTCCTCCTCCCCCAGCTGCTGGCCTGTATTATTTGGCAGAACTAATAGAAGAATACACAGTTGCCACTAGTCGAATAATAAAGTACATGATACTGGTGAGTAGTGTCTCTTGACTGATATCAATTCGAACACAATGCAAATGATTTCCTCTAGTAGCTCTTGTATTTAGAATGTCATGGAAACGGAGCTCTCTCACCACCCAATCTCTCTCCCTCCATTCCCTCATTTAATAGGGACTAGGAGTTTTTCCTGGTCACCACTTTACCTGACCAGGGGAAACTCCAAATCCTAGTTATAGCCTATAAGGTCCTGAGTTTTTCAAGATCATGTGATCAGGGAAAACCCCTGGCCCTTATGTCCTTTAAGCTTGACTCCCAGTCCAGATGTTTTGAAGTACTAGCAGCTAACCATTGCTCTGTGCATGCATCCTCTCTAGTTCTCCACAGGCGTGCTGTCGGGGCTGTACCTGTTTGAAGGCTTCCCATGGCTGATGATGGGCTGTGGTCTCTTCACCAACCTGGTGTACTTTGGCCTCCTGCAGACCTTCCCTTACATACTGCTGAGCTCACCTAACTTCATCCTCTCCTGTGGTGAGCATCAGAGACCGGCAGCTGCAGAGGCAGAAACCAGTGTGTAGTGGGGATAGCTTCTCTATGTATAGACGTCTATGTACAATATGCTGGGACAATAGTGTTTACCTGATCACGCAATCTGATACATGTTCAGTAGTTTTAACATCTCGCTCTCGCTCTCTCTGTCTCTCTCTCTCTCACAGTATTGGTGGTGCTGAACCACTACATGGCCTTCCAGTACTTTGCAGCAGAGTATTACCCCTTCTCAGAGGTAAGCTTAGGTCACACACTCTAAGGTAAGCCTAATCTGTGTTGATCACTCCTGAGCTCCAATGAGCAAAGTATTGCAGCGTACATATTAATGTATTCACTTAGCACATGACACAATGGAAGGGAGATGGCTTATACCTCACCAAGGGAAAGATGGTTGCTATGAAATAGAAAGCTCTGATTAGTTGGTCGGCCAGTCAATCAAGAAACCAAGTTATTATACTAACAGTCAATATATCACTACCTAGGACCTGAAGTTAGGAGCTGACCAGAAAAAACTCTCAGCCCTAGTTGTTAGCTCTAAGGCCCAGAGTTTTACCTGGTTAGGAAGAAATCATGGTCTTGCCTTGTACCCATGTGTCTCCTCCCTCCCCACCCTCCATGTCTCCTCACCCTCCATGTCTCCTCACCCTCCATGTCTCCTCTTTCCTCACCCTTTATGTCTCCTCTCTCCTCACCCTCCATGTCTCCTCTCTCCTCACCTCTACGTCTTCTTCTATCCCTGAAGGTCCTTGCGTACTTCACCATCTGTCTGTGGATTATCCCCTTCTCGTTCTTCGTGTCACTCTCTGCTGGGGAGAACGTGCTTCCATCCACCATGCAGCAAGGAGGTGAGCTCTATGATACTGTTCACCTTGTGGTTAGACGACCCAGGTTGTCTTAATACTGTTCACCTTATGGTTGGACCAACCAGGTTGTCGTAATCAATCAAATGTATTTATAAAGCCCTTTTTACATCAGTCGAATTCACAAAGTGCTATACAGAAACCAGCCCAAAACCCCAAACAGCAAGCAACGCACCTGTAGAAGCACGGTGGCTAGGAAAAACTACCTAGAAAGGCAGGAACCTAGGAAGAAACCTAGAGAGTAACCCGGCTCTGAGGGGTGACCAGTCCTCTTCTGGCTGTGCCGGGTGGAGATTATAACAGAACTCGATCAAAATGTTCAAACGTTCACAGATGACCAGCAGGGTCAGATGATAATAATCACAGTGGTTGTAAAGGGTGCAACAGGAGTAACCTCAGGAGTAAATGTCAGTTGACTTTTCATAGCCGATCATTCAGAGTTAGAAACAGCTGGTGGGGTGGAGAGAGTCGAAAACAGCAGGTCCCAGACAAGGTAGCATGTCCGGTGAACAGGTCAGGGTTTCATAGCTGCAGGCAGAACAGTTGAAACTGGAGCAGCAGCACGACTAGGTGGACTGGGGACAGCAAGGAGTCATCAGGTCAGGTATTCCCAAGGCATGGTCCTAGGGCTCAGGTCCTCCGAGAGGAGAGAGAGAGAGAGAATTAGTGGGAGCCTACTTAAATTCTCACAAGACACCGGATAAGACCGGAGAAGTACTCCAGATATAAGTACTCCAGACTGACCCTATCCCCCCGACACAAACTATTGGAGTATAATTACTGGAGGCTGAGACAGGAGGGATCGGCAGACACTGTGGCCCCGTCTGACTACCTCCGGACAGGGCCAACCAAGCAGGATATAACCCCACGCACTTTGCCAAAGCACAGCCCCCACACCACTAGAGGGAGACATTTTCAACCACAAACTTACTACCCAGAGACAAGGCTGAGTATAGCCCACTAAGATTTTCCCCACAGCATAAACCAGAGGGTGGCACCAACCCTGACAGGAAGATCACGTCAGAGACTCAAGTGACGCACCCCTCCTAGGGACCGCATGGAATACCACCAGTAAGCCAGTGACTCAGCCCCCGTAATAGGGTTAGAGGCAGAGAATCCCAGTGGAGAGAGGGGAACTGGCCAGGCAGAGACAGCTAGGGTGGTTTGTCGCTCTAGTGCTTTTCCTTTCACCTTCACACCCCTGGGCCAGACTACACTCATATGACCTACTGAAGAGATGAGTCTTCAATAAAGACTTAAAGGTTGAGACCGAATCTGCGTCTCTGACATGGATAGGCAGACCATTCCATAAAAATTGAGCTCTATAGGAGAAAGCCCTGCCTCCAGCTGTTTTCTTAGAAATTCCAGGGACAATAAGGAGGCCTGCGTCTTGTGACCATAGTGTATGTGTAGGTATGTACGTCAGGACCAAATCAGAAAGATAGGTAGGAGCAAGCCCATGTAATGCTTGGTAGGTTAGCAGTAAAACCTTGAAATCATCCTTAGCCTTAACAGGAAGCCAGTGTAGTGAGGCTAGCACTGGAGTAATATGATCACATTTTTTGGTTTTAGTCAAGATTCTAGAAGCCGTGTTTAGCACTAACTGAAGTTTATTTAGTGCTTTATCCGGGTAGCTGGAAGGTAAATGCATTTCTGCATTTTTGGACAGAAAGTTTAAAGATTTTTGCAATGTTACATAGATTTTAAAAAGCTGTCCTTGAAACAGTCTTGATATGTTCGTCAAAAGCGAGATCAGGGTCCAGAGTAACGCCAAGGTCCTTTACAGTTTTATTTGATATGACTGTACAACCATCAAGATTAATTGTCAGATCCAACAGAAGATCCCTTTGTTTCTTGGGACCTAGAACTAGCATCTCTGTTTTGTCCGAGTTTAAAATAACAAAATGTGCCGCCATCTACTTCCTTATGTCTGAAACACAGGCTTCCAGGGAGGGCAATTTTGGGGCTTCACCATGTTTCATTGAAATGTACAGCTGTGTATCATCCGCATAGCAGTGAAAGTTAACATTATTTTTCCGAATGACATTACCAAGAGGTAAAATATATAGTGGAAACAATAGAGGTCCTTAAACGGAACCTTGAGGAACACCGAAATTTAGTTGATTTGTCAGAGGATAAACCATCCAGAGACACTGATATCTTTCCGACAGATAATATCTAAACAAGGCCAGAACTTGTCCGTGTAGACCAATTTGGGTTTCCAATCTCTCCAAAAGAATGTGGTGATCGATGGTATCAAAAGCAGCACCAAGGTCTAGGAGCACGAGGACAGATGCAGAGCCTTGGTCATTAAAATGATGCAGAGCCTTGACGCCTTTAAAAGGTAATTTACCACTTTCGAGTGCAGTCTCAATGGTATAATGGGGTCTAATACCAGACTGAAACGTTTCATATACATTGTTTGTCTTCAGGAAGGCAGTGAGTTGCTGTGCAACAGCTTTTTGTAAAATCTTTAAGAGGAATGGGAGATTTGATATAGGCCGATTTAAAAAATAATAATAATAAAAAAATATTTAAAAAAAAAAACTAAATAATATGGTACATTTTCTGGGTCAAGGTTTTGCTTTTTCAAGAGAGGCTTTATTACTTCCACTTTTAGTGAGTTTGGTACACATCTGCTGGATAGGGAGCCATTTATGTTCAACATAGGAGGGCCAAGCACAGGAAGCAGCTCTTTCGGTAGTTTAGTTGGAATAGGATCTAATATGCAACTTGAAGTTTTAGAGGCCATGAGTATTTTCATGAATGTGTCAAGAGATATAGGATTAAAAGAACTTGAGTCTCTCCCTTCATCCTAGGTCCTGGCAGTGTTGTCCAGACTCGGGACAACTGAGCTTTGGAGGAATACACAGATTTAAAGAGAAGTCTGTAATTTTCTGTCTAATGATCACAATCTTTTCGTCAAAGAAGTTCATGAATTTATCACTGCTGAAGTGAAAGCCATCCACTAGGGTAATGCTGCTTTTTACTTAGCTTTGCGACAGTATCAAAAATACATTTTGGATTGTTCTTATTCTCAATTAAGTTGGAAAAATAGGATGATCGAGCAGCAGTGAGGGCTCTTCGAGACTGTACGGTACTGTCTTTCCAAGCTAATCGGAAGACTTCCAGTTTGGTGTAGCGCCATTTCCGTTCCAATTTTCTCTAAGCTTGCTTCAGGGCTCGTGTATTTTCTGTATACCAGGGAGCTAGTTTTTTATGACAAATGTTTTTAGTTTTTAGGGGTGCGACTGCATCTAGGGTATTACGCAAGGTTAAATTAAGTTCCTCAGTTAGGTGGTTAACCAATTGTTGTACTCTGACGTCCTTGGCTAGGTGGAGGGAGTCTGGAAGGGCATCTAGGAATCTTTTGGTTGTCTGAGAATTTATAGCACAGCTTTTGATGATCCTTGGTTGGGGTCTGAGCAGATTATTTGTTGCGATTGTGAACATAATAAAATGGTGGCCCAATACTCAAGGACTATGAGGAAAAACATCAAGATCCACAATATTTATTCCACAGGACAACACTAGGTCCAGAGTATGACACGGCAGTAAGTAGGTCCAGAGACATGTTGGACAAAACTCACTGAGTCGATGCCTCCGAAAGCCTTTTGGAGTGGGTCTGGACTTTTCCAGCAACAAAACAGACAGCAACACGTAAACAAGTCCACAAGTTGTGACAGGAAATTACGTCAGCACTCAATTGGGTTCACCTTATGGTTGAACCAACCAAGTCGTCTTAATTAAGGATTGGTGTCCCGCTAGTGGGACAACTTCCGTTGAAACTGGAGGGCGCGCAATTCAAATAAATAATAATAAATATTATGGATTTTAAAAATGTAGGTACGTATAAAAGTGTCTTTATATCGGCTGAAAGCTTAAATTCTTGTTAATCTAACTGCACTTTCTGATTTACAGTAGCTATTACAGAGAAAACATGCCATGTGATTGTTTGAGGACAGCTCCCCTCATCAAAATATTTTTCCACGGGCACAGGTTTCATAGATTCACATATAACGATTAAATATTCACTTACTTTTTGAAAATCTTCCACTGACTTGTCTTCCAAAGGGTCCCAGCTATAACATGTAGTGTCGTTTTGTTAGATAAAATCCTTCTTTATAGCCCAAAAAGTCAGTTTAATTGGCGCCATTGATTTGAGTAATCCACTCATTCAACTTGCAGAGAAAGGAATCCAAAAATCTACCCCTAAATTTTGTTTCTACAAGTCAAAATCCATTTCTATTTGCTCCTCAGATACCCTAAAATGTAATCAAACTAATATTTATTTTGGAAAGAAGTATGTTCAATAGGAAACCGATTTTAGCAGGTGCGTAATGTCTTCATGGCGCGCGCGAACATGAATTTCCAAGACTGTGTCCTTCTACTAAAAATGTTACAAGCTTGAAACCTTGAACATAGACACCCCGTGGAAGCCTTAGGAATTGCACCCAGGGAGCTAATTTTCAGTATGGCATTTCTAAGAGGATGGTCTCTCTCAAAAAAAAATTCTGGTTGGTTTTTCTTTGGATTTTCTCCTACCATACAGTTGAAGTTGTAAATTTAAATACACTTAGGTTGGAGTCATTAAAACTCGTTTTTCAACCACTCCACAAATTTCTTGTTAACAAACTATAGTTTTGGCAAGTCAGTTAGGACATCTACTTTGTGCATGACGCAAGTCATTTTTCCAACAATTGTTTCCAGACAGATTATTTCACTTATAATTCACTGTATCACAATTCCAGTTGGTCAGAAGTTTACATACACCAAGTTGACTGTGCCTTTAAACAGCTTACACAATTTCAGAAAATGATGTCATGGCTTTAGAAGCTTCTGATAGGCTAATTGACATAATTTGAGTCAATTGGTGTACCTGTGGATGTATTTCAAGGCCTACCTTCAAACTCAGTGCCTCTTTGCGCGACATAATGAGAAAATCAGCCAAGACCTCAGAGAGAAACTGTAGACCTCAAGTCTGGTTCATCCTTGGAAGCAATTTCCAAACGCCTGAAGGTACCGCGTTCATCTGTACAAACAATAGTACGCAAGTATAAACACCATGGGACCCCGCAGCCGTCATACCGCTCAGGAAGGAGATGCGTTCTGTCTCCTAGAGATGAATGTACTTTTGTCTGAAAAGTGCAAAACAATCCCAGAACAACAGCAAAGGACCTTGTGAAGATGCTGGAGGAAACCGGTAAAAAGTATCTATATCCACAGTAAAACGAGTCCTATATCAACATAACCTGAAAGGCCGCTCAGCGAGGAAGAAGCCACTGCTCCAAAACCGCCATAAAAAAGCCAGACTACGGTTTGCATCTGTACATAGGGACAAAGATTGTACTTTTTGGCGAAATGTCCTCCGGTCTGATGAAAATAGAACTGTTTGGCTATAATGACCATTGTTATGTTTGGAGGAAAAGGGGGATGCTTGCAAGCCGAAGAACTTCATCCCAACCATGAAGCACGGGGGTGGCAGCATCATGTTGTGGGGGTGGCAGCATCATGTTGTGGGGTGCTTTGCTGCAGGTGGAACTGGTGCACTTCACAAAATAGATGGCATCCTGAGGGAGGAAAATTATGTGGATATATTGAAGCAACATCTCAAGACATCAGTCAGGAAGTTAAAGCTTGGTCGCAAATGGAGTCTTCCAAATGGACAATGACCCCAAGCATACTTTCAAAGATGCGGCAAAATGGCAACAAAGTCAAGGTATTGGAGTGGCCATCACAAAGCCCTGACCTCAATTCCATAGAAAATCTGTGAGCATAACTGAAAAAGCATGTGCAAGCAAGGATGCCTACAAACCTGGCTCAGTTACACCAGCTCTGTCAGGAGGAATGGGCCAGAATTCACCCAACTTATTGTGGTAAGCTTGTGGAAGGCTACCTGAAACGTTTGACCCAAGCAAAACAATTTAAAGGCAAAGCTACCAAATACTAATTGAGTATATTTACACTTCTGACCCACTGGGAATGTGATGAAAGAAATAAAAGCTTAAATAAATTATTCCCTCTACTATTATTCTGATATTTCACATTCTTAAAATAAAGTGGTGATCCTAACTGACCTAAGACAGGGAATGTTTACTAGGATTAAATGTCAGGAATTGTGAAACACTGAGTTTAAATGTGTTTGGCTAAGGTGTATATAAACCTCCGACTTCAACTGTTTCTATTGTGTTATATTCTCCTAAGTTATTTTAACATTTCTACACACTTCTTGTTTTCTTTCCAATGGTACTAATTATGTGCTTATCCTGGCTTCAGGGCCTGAGCTACAGGCAGTTTACCTTGGGCACATCATTCAGACAGGAAATGGAGAAAAAAGGGGCCTAGCCCTAAGTAGTTTTAATACTGTTCACCTTAAGGTTGGACCAACGAGGTTGTCTTACATTTTTGTTCTAGCCCAGTACCAATGTAGCCTGGTTGCCATCCTTGTTCAACTATTACATTCCGCTCCTGCCATTTGCCAAAGAAACTGGCCTTTCGGCAATCTTCAAAGATGAACATTCTTTAATTAATGATATTGAGCAGGATTTGATCCTGATTCGATAACACTCACAGCTATCATCCATTCACAATGATTTTGCAAATTAGACTGATAGGAAAATATTAACTTTATTCATACATTTGATTGGAAACATTCTAACGTTGGGCATTCTGATGTTATATATTTCATTATAACTTTGGGTTTAGGGAGAACACGAGGATTCCCGTTTCTTGCATTTTTACCACCAGCCAATGTGATCGCAAAGATTTTTTAAATATTTTTTTTTCAAAATAAATTAGCAAGCTATATTGCTACTTCTGGGACACGCATTGGGCTAGGCTACTGGTTCAACAGCTATGAGAGGAATACAGAGGATGGAAGAGGGAGAGGCCAGTAGAGATGCCAGCGGAGATGTGTGAATTGTGCTAGAAGGGAACAGTGAAGACTGGAGTGTAAATTAGAAGTTAATTCATAGGTGGATTAGGGCTAATTAATCCACCATTTGTATGCTAGCATATACATTAGGCCTAATCTACTAGGGTGAATTTAGGCCACCACCAGAGCACATTTTTTGGGGGTCTGACACATTTTGTGCCAATGAATTGAAGTTGGACATGGCCAAATGCGTGAAGTTTAATAAAATGTGGAATTTTAAAATAAAGTGCAAAATTACCTTTCCATCTACCCGAAGACAATTATTTTGTATTTTATTAGGATCCCCATTAGCTGTTGCAAAAGCAGCAGCTACGCTTCCTGGGGTCCACACAAAACATGAAACAATACAGAAAATGAATAGACAAGAACAGTAGCATGTGATTTTCATTAGCATCGCTAATTGATACACAAAGTGGTAGACATATAGGGCCTACTCGCACCGCACACAGCAGGGCTCGACATTCAAATATATTTGCCAGTGGCACACCGGGTCAGTGCCAACTGAAAGCTACAGGCTAGAATGGAGAAAAAAAAGTACTGGCAGGGTCCATATCTCACAGGAAAGTTAATGATCCGTGCATAATTTCAGTAACAGGTGATTTTCTTTCATTTGCGAGCTGAGCAAGTAGCCTGAAAATGTAGGACTCAAGCACTTAGTTGCAATTTTCAAGGATCTACATTTTTATATTTAATTGTTGTAATAGCCTATAGGTAAAAATATATAATCACCTCAATGTATGCAACAAAATATGCATTACCATTAATAGGCCTACGCAATGGAATTATACATTGACATTTATTTTTACATTCTAAAATATGTGGGCAAAATGTGGACCAACATTTCTAAAAACATGTTTTAACTTTTGTAATTATGGGGTATTGTGTGTCGATCTGTGAGGGGGGGGGATCAATGCAATCCATTTTGAATTCAGGCTGTAACACAAGAAAATGTGGAATAAGTCAAGCGGTATGAATACTTCCTGAAGGCACTGTATGTGTGCAGCGCGCGTGTGATAAATAATCGAGATAACGAACAAACGGCTCCAGGAATCAATCCGTTTTTTGAAATCAATTGTATAGCCTAGATTAAAAATAGCATTATTACAATATTTTTCTTTCACTGGCGCAAGCGCGCACCTGACGGGGATGATCGACAGGCCCGGAGGGTTTCCAAAACCGGGCAGCCCTGTATGTGGAGCCCCGACACACACAGAAGGGCATTCCCGTGCCGTTGTTGCCTCTTTAGAAAGTTGCCTTATTTTTGGCCAATTGCACATTACTGTTTGAATAAATCATGATGATAATAAAACAAATTAAGCAAATTGTCTAACCCAAAAATAACGTGACCAGGTAAGAGAAATTCACTGGCACCCTTTTGAACAATTCGAAAAAAAATCTGTGTTGCACTACCAAGTCTAACAGTCACATTTGTTCGTAGTATCGAACCCTTTATAGTGCCGAGGCCTATTTAATGAAACCCTGGCTGTTGATGTAGGCAACCGATAGCAAAGCAGGGAATCCCCAATTCCCCACTGATCTCCTTTTTGAAAATGGCAAGTTCATTTTCTCATCCATAAATGCATATCAAGTGCAAGTACACTGGAGGGCCTTTTCATTAGGAGTGAAGTCTACTGTGGATAGCTAAAATAATGATTATGATCACGTTCTCTCAATTGTTATATTTGGCCTATGGGGACACCTATACATTTGGCAGCCACGCACGAGTGACCAGTGTAGCCTTTTATCGTCTACAGTCGTGGCCATAGGTTTAGAATGACACATATTAATTTTCATAAAGTTTGCTGCCTCAGTTTGTATGATGGCAATTTGCATATACTCCAGAATGTTATGAAGAGTGATCAGATGAATTGCAATTAATTACAAGGTCCCTCTTTGCCATGCAAATGAACTGAATCCCCCAAAAACATTTCCACTGCATTTCAGCCCTGCCACAAAAGGACCAGCTGACATGTCAGTGATTCTCTTGTTAACACAGGTGTGAGTGTTGACGAGGACAAGGCTGGATATCACTCTGGCATGCTGATTGAGTTCAAATAACAGACTGGAAGCTTCAAAAGTAGGGTGGTGCTTGGAATCATTGTTCTTCCTCTGTTAATCATGGTTACCTGCAAGGAAACATGTGCTGTCATCATTGCTTTGCACAAAAAGGGCTTCACAGGCAAGGACATTGCTGCCAGTAAGATTGCACCTAAATCAACCATTTATCGGATCATCAAGAAAGTCAAGGAAAGCGGTTCAATTGTTGTGAAGAAGGCTTCAGGGCGCCCAAGAAAGTCCAGCAAGGGCCTGGACCGTCTCCTAAAGTTGATTCAGCTGCGGGATTGGGGCACCACCAGTACAGAGCTTGCTCAGGAATGGCAGCAGGCAGGTGTGAGTGCATCTGCACGCACAGTGAGGCAAAGACTTTTGGAGGATGGCCTGGTGTCAAGAAGGGCAGCAAAGAAGCCACTTCTCTCCAGGAAAAACATCAGGGACAGACTGATATTCTGCAAAAGGTACAGGGATTAGAATGCTGAGGACTGGGGTAAAGTCATTTTCTCTGAATCCCCTTTCCGATTGTTTGGGGCATCCGGAAAAAAGCTTGTCCGGAGAAGATGGGATTGATGGGTCCATTTAGGGTGTGTGTGCGAGTTCGCTAATTCTTTCTAAGCCTATGTCCATTCAGAAGGTTTCCTAAAATAGCCTGTCTGGACTCCATCTCTTAAGAGAGGAGGGACTAATAATAGAACAGAAATTAGCATAATAAAATAAAATGTCAGCAAGTCATGATGACCAGCATACTGTGTATTCAAACCACTTGACTTTTTCCACATTTTGTTACGTTACAGCCTTATTCTAAAATGGATTAAATGTTGTTTCCCCCCCCTCATCAATCTACACACAATGCCACATAATGACAAAGCAAAAATGGGTATTTAGAAATGTTTGTAAAAAAACAAACAATGGAAATATGACATTTACATAAGCATTCAGACCCTTTACTCAGTACTTTGTTGAAGCACCTTTGGCAGCGATTACAGCCTCGAGTCTTGGCACAGCATGGCAGACATGTATTTGGGGAGTTTCTCCCATTCCTCTTGGCATATCCTCTCAAGCTCTGTCAGGTTAGATGGGGAATGTTGCGGCACAGCTATTTTCAGATCACTCCAGAGATGTTCGATCGGGTTCAAATCAAAATCAAATCCAATGTTATTTGCCACACACATGGTTAGCAGATGTTAATGCAAGTGTAGCAGAATGCTTCCGACGGTGCGGTAATATCTAACAAGTAATCTAACAAATTCACAACAACTACCTTGTATGTACAAATGTAAGGGATGGAATAAGAATATGTACATATAAATATATGGATGAGCGATGACCATGTGGCATAGGCAAGATGCAGTAGATGGTATGAAATACAGTATATACATATGAGATGAGTAATGTAGGATATGTAGACATTATTAAAGTGGCATTATTTAAAGTGACTAGTGATACCTATCTGATTGACCTTTAGCCATGTATTCATACATTTTGTGAAAGTGTGATAAGTGGTGCAGTTATGTGTGTGTGTCTGGCAGTGTATTCCAGACATTGGAAGCTCTCACAGAGAAAGCAGATTTACTAAAGGTGCTTTTCCTTAAGGGAACTATACAGTCACCTCTTGTGGCAGACCTTGTGGATCTGCTGCCATATGTTTGGGTTTTCTGTTTAACAAAAATACAGAGTAGAGGGGGAGCCAGGCCATTTAGGATCTTGAATACAAGACATGCGTTGGTGTATTGCACAAGATTTTCCCAACTCAGGAGCTCATGCTTTCTGAGGATGTAACAGTGATGATGGCTATTGGGCTTCCTTTTTCACATGCTTTTTAAAAGAGAAATTGGAATCAAGTATGATGCCAAGGTACTTAAAATCAGATACCACCTGGAGCTTCTCCCCTGACACATCGACATCTGGCTCAGTAGCATCTGTTGCCCTCTTTGTGAAGAACATGCAAACAGTTTTTTTCACATTGAGATGCCAACACAAGTCACTGAGCCACTTTGTAACCTGGACCATTACAGTACTGAGTTCTTGTGCAGCTTGTTGTTTGCTCTTTGCATGCACATATAGCACTGTATCATCTGCATACATTTTAACTTCAAACCCAGTACAGACAGAAGGCAGATCATTAGGCTGAACAGGAGGGGCCCCAGTATTGACCCTTGGGGCACACCCACATCATAGCTAAGAGTGGGCGACAGCTCATTGCTCACTCTGGCACACTGAGTTCTGCCTTTTAAGGTATGATGGTCTTCGACAATTTTGTGATGAGAATCTCATGGTTAACAGTATCAAAAGCCTTCCTTAGGTCCAGAAACACAGCCCCAACAACGCCCCCTTTGTCCAGCTTGGACTTCACATGTTCCAGAAGAAAGCAGTTGGCCGTTTCTGTGGAGTGTTTTGCTCTGATGCCAAACTGCAAGGGGTGTAATGTGAAGGGGCTGTTGTTGAGGTGGGCAATCAGTTGTTACACACTTTTCAACAACCTTTTCAACAACCTTTGACACCACAGGTAGTATACTAATGGGCCTGTAGTTACTCGAGTCAGCAGGGTCGCCCGATTTAAAGATGGCCGTTATAATGGCCGACTTCCATACCCTTGGAAACACCCGAGACCAATAGATGTGTTGGTGACCTTAGTAATGGATCCAATGAGTGACTCTTTGTAGTTTTTAAGAATGGTAGAGTCCAGCCCAAGGTAGAGTTCTTTAGTGAGCTAATCACCTTGTTCACCTTTGACTCAGAAACCTCCCTTATGATGAAGACAGGTTGAGTGTCATTCTCTAGCACTGAGCCCAAGAAACCAGTGGAGGGGTTCTGTGTCAGTACCCTGACAGAGTCAATAAAGTAGGAATTGAAGGCTATTGCTATTTCGACTGCATCCTGTGTTTGTTATTCACCATGATTTCTAGTATTTTTGCAGTGTTACTATGGTCTTTCCCTGTTAACTTTTTTAGATTCTCCCAGATCAATTTAGAATTTCCCTTTGCTTCACCAATTATGTTAATAAAGTTTGCCTTGGCCTGTCCGATTTCCTTCATCACCTTATTTCTCAACATGGTAAACCTACGTCTGTCATGCTCTAATTTGGATCTTAGGGCTATTTTTAGAGCATAATCTCGTTCTTTCATCAATTTCCAGATTTCTCCATTTAGCCAAGGAAGAGTGCTCTTTTGGCCAGGTTTGGATTTGATTTTCTTTAGGAAACCATTTATTGTAGTCAGTCAGGTTTTTCTATCCACAATCCAATCAGCTTCCATGTCTGTATAGGACAAGAGGTCATTCCAGTTAATTCCCTTAATTGCGTTTTCAAAATAGTTTAATTCACTCTTAGGTATTCTTAGTTGATCCGGCTTTCTAACAGTAGAGGTTAAACCTGCTCTTAGACAGCTTTCTGGCTATAAGTGTCAGATTATGATCAGATAGCCCAGTAACCATATTGAATGATTTAGTCACTCTCTGGTTTATTACTGAACACCAAATCAATCTGTGTTTTAGAGCAACAAGTCACCCTGGTTGGCCCTTTAACTAGCTGTGTAAGGTCAAAGGTATTAGTGATCCGTTTGAGGGTTTTCCTACAGACTTGTCTTCATAATTACTGTTAAAATCTCCCATTAAGATGACCTCTTTCCCAAAATCACATTCCCTAAGCATGTTATTAAACTGATCAAAAAACACACTTTTGGTGGAAGGTGGCCTTATACATTCCAATAAGGGTAAAATACATTTGAGTGAGAGGTTGTTTTCCTGACACCACTCTCCGAGTGCCCTCACCTCCTCCCTGTAGACTGTCTCGTCGTTGTTGGTAATCAAGCCCACTAATGTTGTGTCGTCTGCGAACTTGATGATTGAGTTGAAGGCGTGCATGGCCACGCAGTCATGGGTGAACAGGGAGTACAGGAGGGGGCTGAGCATGCACCCTTGTGGGGCCCCAGTATTGAGGATCAGCGAAGTGGAGATGTTGTTTCCTACCTTCATCACCTGGGGGGCGGCCCGTCAGAAAGGCCAGGACCCAATTGCACAGGGCGGGGTTGAGACCCAGGGTCTTAAGCTTAATGATGAGCTTGGAGGGTACTATGTTGTTGAATGCTGAGCTGTCGTCAATGAACATCATTCTTACATAGGTATTCCTCTGATCCAGATGGGATAGGGCAGTGTGCAGTAGAGGTCGACCGATTTTATGATTTTTCAACACCAAAACAAATTATCGGAGGACCAAAAAAAAGCCGATACCGATTAATCGGACCATTTTTGTGTGTGTGTGTGTGTGTGTGTGTGTGTGTGTGTGTGTGTGTGTGTGTGTAATAATGACAATTACAACAATACTGAATGAACAATGAACACCTATTTTAACTTAATATAATACATCAATAAAATCTATTTAGTCTCAAATAAATAATGAAACATGTTCAATTTGGTTTAAATAATGCAAAAACATAGTGTTGGAGAAGAAAGTAAAAGTGCAATATGTGCCATGTAAAAAAGCTAACTTTTAAGTTCCTTGCTCAGAACATGAGAACATATGAAAGCTGGTGGTTCCTTTGAACATGAGTCTTCAATATTCAATATGCCTACCACCGCTCAGTCAGACTGCTCTATCAAATCATAGACCTCATTATAATATAATAACACACAGAAATACAAGCTCGGGGCGGCAGGGTAGCCTAGAGCATAGTGGTTAGAGCATTGGACTAGTGGTAGTGGTTAGAGCATTGGACTAGTAACCGGAAGGTTGCAAGTTCAAACCCCGAGCTGACAAGGTACAAATCTGTTGTTCTGCCCCTGAACAGGCAGTCAACCCACTGTTCCTAGGCCATCATTGTAAATAAGAATTTGTTCTTAACTGACTTGCCTAGTAAAATAAAGGTAAAAATAAATAAATAAATAATAATATGGTCAAATCCAGAAACTATAATTTCGAAAACAAAACGTTTATTCTTTCAGTGAAATATGGAACCATTCCGTATTTTATCTAACGGGTGGCAACCATAAGTCTAAATATTGCTGTTACATTGCACAACCATCAATGTTATGTCATAATTACGTAAAATTCTGGCAAATTAGTTTGCAACGAGCCAGGTGGCCCAAACGGTTGCATATACCCTGACACTGCGTGCAATGAATGCAAGAGAAGTGACACAATTTCCATAGTTTAATATTGCCTGCTAACATGAATTTCTTTTAACTAAATATGCAGGTTTAAAAATATCTGTGTATTGATTTCAAGAAAGACATTGATGTTTATGGTTAGGTACATTCATGCAACGATTGTGCTTTTTTTTCACAAATTAGTTTTTGTTAAATCATCCCCCGTTTGATGAAGTTGAAAGTCTTTGTTAGGAAGAAATTGTCTTCACACCCAAACTGCTGCGTATACCCTGACTCTGTTGCACAGAGCGCAAGAGAAGTGACACAATTTCTCTAGTTAAAATAAATGAATGTTAGCAGGCAATATTAACTAAATATGCAGGTTTAAAAAGATATACTTGTGTATTGATTTTAAGAAAGGCATTGATGTTTATGGTTAGGTACATTGGTGGAACGGCAGTGCTTTTTTGTGTGAATGCGCTTGTTAAACCACCCGTTGGGCGAAGTAGGCTGTAATTCAATGATAAATTAACAGGCACTGCATCGACTATATGCAACGCAGGACAAGCTAGATAAACTAGTAATATCGTCAACCATGTGTAGTTAACTAGTGATTATGTTAAGATTGATTGTTTTTTATAAGATACGTTTAATGCTAGCTAGCACCTTACCTTGGCTTCTTGCTGCACTCGCATAACAGGTAGTCAGCCTGCCACGCAGTCTCCTCGTGGGGTGCAATGTAATCAGCCATGATCGGTGTCCAAAAATGCCAATTTACGATTGTTATGAAAACTTGAAATCGGTCCTAATTAATCGGCCATTCCGATTAATCGGTCGACCTCTAGTGTGATGGTGATTGCATCGTCTGTGGACCTGTTGGGGCGGTATGCAAACTGAAGTGGGTCTAGGGTGGCAGGTAAGGTGGAGGTGATATGATCCTTGACTAGTCTCTCAAAGCACTTCATGATGAAAGAAGTGAGTGCTACAGGGCGATAGTCATTTAGTTCAGTTATCTTTGCCTTTGGTATAGGAACAATGGTGGCCATCTTAAAGCATGTGGGGACAGCAGACTGGGATAGGGAGCTCTGTCCGGGCTCTGGCTGGGCCACTCAAGGACATTGAGACTTGTCCCGAAGCCACTCCTGCGTTCTCTTGGCTGTGTGCTTAGAGAGAATGTTTCTCATGGTCTGAGAGTATTTAGGTGCCTTTAGGAGTGGCGTCCGTCTGGCCACTCTATCATTAAAGGCCTGATTGGTGTAGTGGTGCAGAGATGGGAGAACCTCCCAAAAGGACAACCATCTCCACAGAAGAACTCTGGAGCTCTGTCAGAGTGACCATTTGGTTCTTGGTCACCTCCCTGAGGTATATATACCTGCTGGAGCGCACTCTGATAGACTGCATCCAATTTGTTGAGTAGGGTATTGGAGGCTACGATCGGTTGAAGAGCATGCATTTAGTTTTACTTGTATTTAAGAGCAATTGGAGGCCACGGAAGGAGAGTTGTATGGCATTGAAGCTTGCCTGGAGGGTTGTTAACACAGTGTCCAAAGAAGGGCCAGAAGTATACAGAATGGTGTCGTCTGCGTAGAGGTGGATCAGAGACTCACCAGCAGCAAGAGCGACATCATTGATGTATACAGAGAAGAGAGTCGGTCCAAGAATTGAACCCTGTGGCACCCCCATAGAGACTGCCAGAGGTCCGGACAGCAGACCCTCCGATTTGACACACTGAACTCTATCAGAGAAGTAGTTGGTGAACCAGGCGAGGCAATCATTTGAGAAATCAAGGCTGTCGAGTCTGCCGATGAGGATGTGGTGATTGACAGAGTCGAAAGCCCTGGCCAGATCAATGAATACGGCTGCACACTAATGTTTCTTATCGATGGCGGTTAAGATATCGTTTAGGACCTTGAGCGTGGCTGAGGTGCACCCATGACCAGCTCTGAAACCAGATTGCATAGCAGAGAGGGTATGGTGAGATTCGAAATGGTCGGTAATCTGTTTGTTGACTTGGCTTTCGAAGACCTTAGAAAGGCAGGGTAGGATAGATATAGGTCTGTAGCAGTTTAGGGTCAAGAGTGTCCCCCCCTTTGAAGAGGGGAATGACCGCAGCTGCTTTCCAATC
Source organism: Oncorhynchus tshawytscha (assembly GCF_018296145.1). Classification (NCBI taxonomy): domain Eukaryota; kingdom Metazoa; phylum Chordata; class Actinopteri; order Salmoniformes; family Salmonidae; genus Oncorhynchus; species Oncorhynchus tshawytscha. Next base: position 17,667,078 of record NC_056438.1, on the reverse strand, counting down.
TTTGGGAATCTCAGATGACACGAAAGAGAGGTTGAACAGGCTAGTAATTGGGGTGGCAACAATTTTGGCAGATCATTTTTAGAAAGAAAGGGTCCAGATTGTCTAGCCCGGCTGATTTGTAGGGGTCCAGATTTTGCAGCTCTTTCAGAACATCAGCTGACTGGATTTGGGAGAAGGAGAAATTGGGAAGGCTTGGGTTATTTGCCTGCGGGGGGGTGCAGTGCTGTTGACAGGGGTAGGGGTAGCCAGGTGGAAAGCATGGCCAGCCGTTGAAAAATGCTTGTTGAAATTCTCAATTATTGTGGATTTATCAGTGGTGACAGTGTTTCCGATCTTCAGTGCAGTGGGCAGTAATGAAGTTGTAGAATGGAAACAGGATGCACCTGGAGGCTCAATTTCGAGTCTTATAGCAAAGGGTTTGAATACTAATGTCAATGTGATATTTAAAAAAAATTCTGCGGTATTGTGTGTAGATTGCTGAGGAAAAAATACTATGTAATCTGTTTTAGAGTAAGGCTGTAACAAAATATGGAAAAAGTCAAAGGGGTCTGAATACTTTCCGAAGGCAATGTTGCGAGGAATGGCGACAGGTGCCAGTTTCTTTCCTCATTCTTGGCATGCAACTGAAGCAAACCGTATTTGAATTGAACCTTGTAGGCTAATATTTTCTGTATCATTATTACTCTCTCATTATGGAGTCCTCTCTAGCCACTTTGAACAACATGATCTTGCATTGACACTTCTCACAAGCACTTCATAATGGAAGTTTTTATTGTTGTTCTTAACTTTCTAACTCTATTGCGCCAAATGTTGTTGTTTCCAAATACCAATCAGCAACTGCACCTTAAACCCAGTTGCATATTGAACATTCAGATTGCCGAAATGCCAGTCTCTTTGGCAAATGACACGAGTGGAATGCTAGCTAAAAAGACTGGATTAGTTGATTCAGGTGTGCCAGGATTGAAAGATATTGTCATTTTCACAAAGTGAATTGATGGTCAGTTATTTAATTACCTTTTTTATTTTTTTATTTCTCACCCTCTCTAGATGACGTGGTCTCAAATTACTTCACCAAGGGCAAGAGGGGCAAGCGGTCCGGAATCCTGCTCATCTTCTCATTCCTCAAGGAGGCGGTGTTGCCTAGTCGACAGAAGATGTACTAATGCTCTACCTGGGGGTTTGGGTGGGGGGTACGACGGTAGATTTGGGAAGGGACTAAAGGAGAGGTGGCGGAGGAGGGAAGAAAAGGAGGAGGAGGAGGAAGGAGAGTGCATCGTAGCAGAGCAGATGAGAGCTCCCACTATTACTACGGACTAGCAGCAGTGCGTTTTACAGGACTGGTACATCTCTCTTACTCTCTCTGTGTCCGATATATATATATATATATATTAGTACACTATATAGGGTATCCATGTCGGTCTGTGAACAACTGAAGACTTCTCCCTCCCTCTCTGGCTCCTGTTTTCCAGCTACAGTAAAAGCCTCTGTAGGCTCTACTCCAACACTCTTCTGTTCTGTTTTATAAAGGTTTGTTAAGGAAACTACGTGCTGGTGTGAGTCGTCTGGGCCGTATTCATTAGTGCAAAATGGAAACGAGCGTTTCTTATTGGACAAGTTCATGTTGTTCCCTCTCTGTTTATAGTCAGTTTTCTTCTGTTTGGTGCCTAATGAATAACAGCTAAGTGGAGAAGTCAGGTTGGAAGGGAGAATGAGAACAAGGTTGGCGTAAAACGAAGCCAGATAGGATCTCTTGAATGAGTCCAAATGGCACCCTATTTCCTACATGGGACTCAGGTCAAAAGTAGTGCACTATGTAGGAAATAGGGTACCATTTGGGACGCAACCCTTATCTTGTGTTGTGTGCTGGGCCGTTAACTCCCTGCAAGTATGGGGTCGCCTATAACCCAATGTTTGTACGTGGACCCATAGGAATGCATTTTTTTGTTTCTTCACTGTTCCCCATTCATTGACTTCATCGTTATAAAATTACTTATTCTCTTGAACTGTTTAAAAAGAAAAAAAGCTTAAATAATATAAGTGATTTTTTTGGGGGGGGGGATATCAATTGATAGAAAAAACTGAACAAACAAACATTCCCACAAATACTTGTGCAATGATTTCTGTATGCCTGTTATGGCTGAATCTGGGTGTGTTTAGAGGAAGGAACTGATAATGTGATTATTAAAGAGGCAGTACATGGTGTGAGACTCATCACTGATTGGTTGTATGGAAGTTGCATGGTATAAGACGGATTAGCTGTGAGGCAGGGTACAGTGCTTTCAGAAAATATTCACACCCCTTGACTTTTTACACATTTTGTCATTTTGCAGCCAAGATTTAAAATGGGTTAAATAGAGATTTGGAATTAGCTTTTGAGATGTTTTACAAATGTAATAAAAGTGAAAGCTGAAATAAGTATTCAACCCCTTTTGTTATGGCAAACCTAAATAAGTTACAGACTAAAAATGTGCTTAACAAATCACACAAGTTGCATGGACTCACTCTGTGTGCAATAATAGTATTTAACAATACCTCTACGCCTATCTCTACCCCACACATACGATTATCCGTAAGGTCTGTCAGTTGAGCAGTGACTTTTACACCCAGTCACTACAACGATACATGCATCCTTCCTAACTCAGTTACCGGAGAGGAAACCTCTCAGGGATTTCACCATTAGGCCAATGGTGACTTTAAGACGGTTACAGAGTTTAATGGCTGTGATAGAAAACTGAGGAAGGAACGACAACATTGTAGTTACTCCTCAATACTAACCCAATTGACAGAGTGGAAAGGAAGCCTGTACAGAATACACATATTCCAAAATGTGCATCCTATTGGCAATAAGGCACTAGTGTATACTGCAAAAAATGTGGCAAAGTGTTATGTTTGGGGCAAATACAACACAACACTGAGTACCACTCTTCATATTTTCAAGCATGATGGTGGCTGCATCATGTTACGGCTATGCTTGTCATCGGCAAGGACTAGGGTGTTTTTGGGGATAAATACAGCTAAACACAAGCAAAATCCTAGAAGAAGACCTGGTTCAGTCTGTCACTGGGAGACTAATTCACCTTTCAGCAGGACAATGACCTAAAACACAAGGCCAAATATACACTGGAGTAGCTTACCAAAATAACAGTGAATGTTCCTGAGTGGCCTAGTTACAGTTTTGACTTAAATCTGCTTGAAAATCTATGGCAAGACCTGAAAATGGCTGTCTAGCAATGATCAACAACCAACTTGACAACTTGAAGAATTTAAAAAAGAATATGGTATAATCCAGGTGTGCAAAGCTCTTAGAGACTTACCCAGAAAGACTCAGCTGTATTCGTTGCCAAAGGTGATTATAACATGTATTGACTCAGCGGTGGGAATACTTATGTAAATTTGATATTTCTGTATTTCATTTTCAATAAATTAGCTGAAATATCTCAAAACATTTTCACTTAGTCATTATGGGGTATTTTGTGTAAATTGTTGAGATAATTGTTTGATTAAATCCATTTTGAATTCAGGCTGTAACAACAAAATATGAAATAAGTCAAGGGGTATGAATACTTTCTGAAAGCACTGTACATGGTTTGTGATATGTGATTGGCTGGATCGAATGTTCAGCATTTTGCAGATGAAGGGCATTGCCGGGTTGTGTTCAGAAGGTATGCATTGGGAAACGCGTTGAAACAGAAAACGAGAAAGGAGTGTTCTTATTGGACTACTGAACTGAACACTACCCCTGCTACCACAAGGCACTGAGCATTGTGTGCTTACTGTCTGTGTATGAGCTTTCTGTCTGTGTATGAGCTTACTGTCTGTGTATGAGCTTTCTGTCTGTGTATGAGCTTTCTGTCTGTGTATGAGCTTTCTGTCTGTGTATGAGCTTTCTGTCTGTGTATGAGCTTTCTGTCTGTGTATGAGCTTTCTGTCTGTGTATGAGCTTTCTGTCTGTGTATGAGCTTTCTGTCTGTGTATGAGCTTTCTGTCTGTGTATGATCTTTCTGTCTGTGTATGAGCTTTCTGTCTGTGTATGAGCTTTCTGTCTGTGTATGAGCTTTCTGTCTGTATGAGCTTTCTGTCTGTGTATGAGCTTTCTGTCTGTGTATGAGCTTTCTGTCTGTGTATGAGCTTCTTGGGCTAGCAGCAGTTACAGAGGGGTGAAAGGTCAAGCAGAGGTCAGAATATGCCATCCCAGAGGTGTGAAGTGCTTCTCAGGAACTGTGTGTGTAAGAGGACAACCACAGCTCCCCCTCCACCCCCTACCTTCTCTTGTCTAGCTCTCACCTGGAGACCCAGTCTAGACCCTGAGGGAGTTTCATCAAGAGACCGGGCCTCTGTTTGTGACAGGTGACCCAGGTCACAGCGATCTCACCCCTCTGTCACCCCTTCCTTCACCCCGCCACCACCCCTGCACCGCTCCCTTACCCTCACACAGGAGACTGAGGAGCTCCAAAAAGTGACTGGAGACTGGTGAACTCAGAGCTGTAGTTCCACTCATGCATAGCCTGTGTGACATGGGGGAACGAGTTATCACACTTACAATGACACAATGACACAACAGCGCTTCATAGGGATAACAGTGTGTGGTGTAGAGAGATACTGGAACATTGTCTTTAGGGAGCCCGGAATGAACGGTCTCCTGTATTCAACAACATACATATTCATAAACAACCTATTGGTACCCTTTGTTAGCTCTGGAAGTCCTTGTACTGCCTGACATAATCTTTATGGCAATTCTATTGAACAAAGAATCTACAGCAGCGTTTCCCCAACTCTGTCCTCGGGACCCCAAGGGGTGAACATTTGTTTTTTTTGCCCTAACACTACACAGCTGATTCAAATGATCAAAGCTTGATGATTCATTTATTATTTGAATCAGCTGTGTAGTGCTAGGGCAAAAAAAAATGTACCCCTTGGGGTCCCGGGGACCGAGTTTGGGAAACTCCGGTCTACGGTATTAATGCCACCAGTAATGTGTCTCAAATATCACACCCTTGAATAAAACTCATGATATGTTAATTCAAAAAAATATGTTAACCCGATTTCCTGTGATGTTTTGTGACGTGTCTCTCCGTTATAGTAGTGTAAGACTAGCAGGAAGTGGATCTCTCAACCCATCCAGGTAAAGGATATCTTCAACGACAGATCTAGGATCAGATTACCCATCTTAGCTTTAACCATTAGAGGGATGAAAGATATCTGACTCCAGTTCAGTGATTAGGGGCAACTTCTACCTCTTTCTTCTCCTTCGTCAGTAGTGGCCAGGCTTCAGCTCCTCGTCCAGTTGCATGGCCACCTCTATCCTGAAGGACGTTCCAGTGCAGGGAGGGGACTGACTGGGGGACCTGTCCCACTTGGTAGTGTACTGGGGATGTCCATCCCAACGGGCCCTGTAGAGGGTGACGTGGCACCTCAGGTCGGGACTCCGGAGGGAACCTAAGGCTGGATGCTCAGACGTACCCCCAGGCGGGGCCCCTGGACGTTGCCTGCGGCGGACCTTGGTCCCATGGCTTTGTGGCCCCTCGTCTATGGAGAGGCACTGGCCAGGAGCCTGGTTCCATGTGGCCGTAGGCTCAGAGGAGCGGGAGGCCCTTCTTATCTGCCCAAGCCGTGACCTTCTCTTCCATCATCTCCTGTCTCGCAACCTGAGCACCACAGAAACCAAGAGACATGGAGGAGAGACAGGTGATAATCTTTAGGAAAAAAGTGATTCCGTTTTTAATATATTCAAGAGTGGACTTTTGAACATTGTTGACGATGTTAGATCTGTGCAACACTTAATATCAGTAATATATCTGTAAAATAGCAACAGAGTATTAGTTCTAGTAACAGTAATAATAACTATGCATAGTGTTTCCCACATATTCTCTATGCTCTCGGCCCTCCTGTGCATGTTGAGCAGATACTGCTGATGGTTCTGCAGCACCCTGCGTCTCTCCACCTCTCTCTAATTCTCTTTCTACAACATAGAGTCCTTGAGAAAGCTGGTGGCAAACAGCCAATCACACTGCATGTCACTTCACTTCAAAACTACAGCAGAGCACATTTGGATTATGACATCAGCAACATCTACTAACGAGCGTCTCTCTGTCGTGGCTGTACTACCTGGTAAGTACGCGACTACTACACCCCAACAAACACACGCACATCTCTCTCTGTTTCTGTCTCATACACACACCTATATTCTGTCTCACACGCACCTCTCTTTCTGTCTCATACACAGCTCTCTGTTTCTGTCTCATACACAGCTCTCTGTTTCTGTCTCATACACAGCTCTCTGTTTCTGTCTCATACACAGCTCTCTGTTTCTGTCTCACACAGCTCTCTGTTTCTGTCTCATACACAGCTCTCTGTTTCTGTCTCATACACACACCTATTTTTCTGTCTCATACACAGCTCTCTGTTTCTGTCTCATACACACCTCTCTGTTTCTGTCTCATACACACCTCTCTGTTTCTGTCTCATACACACCTCTCTGTTTCTGTCTCATACACACCTCTCTGTTTCTGTCTCATACACAGCTCTCTGTTTCTGTCTCATACACACACCTATTTTTCTGTCTCATACACAGCTCTCTGTTTCTGTCTCATACACACACCTCTCTGTTTCTGTCTCATACACAGCTCTCTGTTTCTGTCTCATACACAGCTCTCTGTTTCTGTCTCATACACACCTCTCTGTTTCTGTCTCATACACATCTCTCTCTGTTTCTGTCTCATACACACCTCTCTGTTTCTGTCTCATACACACCTCTCTGTTTCTGTCTCATACACAGCTCTCTGTTTCTGTCTCATACACAGCTCTCTGTTTCTGTCTCATACTCACCTCTGTTTCTGTCTCACACGCACCTCTCTTTCTGTCTCACACACCTCTCTGTTTCTGTCTCATACACAGCTCTCTGTTTCTGTCTCATACACAGCTTTCTGTTTCTGTCTCATACACATCTCTCTCTGTTTCTGTCTCATACACAGCTCTCTGTTTCTGTCTCATACACATCTCTCTCTGTTTCTGTCTCATACACACACCTATTTTTCTGTCTCACACGCACCTCTCTTTCTGTCTCATACACAGCTCTCTGTTTCTGTCTCATACACAGCTCTCTGTTTCTGTCTCATACACAGCTCTCTGTTTCTGTCTCATACACAGCTCTCTGTTTCTGTCTCATACACAGCTCTCTGTTTCTATCTCATACTCACCTCTGTTTCTGTCTCACACGCACCTCTCTTTCTGTCTCACACACCTCTCTGTTTCTGTCTCATACACAGCTCTCTGTTTCTGTCTCATACACATCTCTGTTTCTGTCTCATACACACACCTATTTTTCTGTCTCACACGCACCTCTCTTTCTGTCTCATACACAGCTCTCTGTTTCTGTCTCATACAGAGCTCTCTGTTTCTGTCTCATACACAGCTCTCTGTTTCTGTCTCATACACAGCTCTCTGTTTCTGTCTCATACACAGCTCTCTGTTTCTATCTCATACTCACCTCTGTTTCTGTCTCACACGCACCTCTCTTTCTGTCTCACACACCTCTCTGTTTCTGTCTCATACACAGCTCTCTGTTTCTGTCTCATACACATCTCTCTCTGTTTCTGTCTCATACACACACCTATTTTTCTGTCTCACACGCACCTCTCTTTCTGTCTCATACACAGCTCTCTGTTTCTGTCTCATACACAGCTCTCTGTTTCTGTCTCATACACAGCTCTCTGTTTCTGTCTCATACACAGCTCTCTGTTTCTATCTCATACTCACCTCTGTTTCTGTCTCACACGCACCTCTCTTTCTGTCTCACACACCTCTCTGTTTCTGTCTCATACACAGCTCTCTGTTTCTGTCTCATACACATCTCTCTCTGTTTCTGTCTCATACACACACCTATTTTTCTGTCTCACACGCACCTCTCTTTCTGTCTCATACACAGCTCTCTGTTTCTGTCTCATACACAGCTCTCTGTTTCTGTCTCATACACAGCTCTCTGTTTCTGTCTCATACACAGCTCTCTGTTTCTGTCTCATACACACCTCTCTGTTTCTGTCTCATACACAGCTCTCTGTTTCTGTCTCACACACACCTCTCTGTTTCTGTCTCATGATGACCATGTGGATGGGTCTGCAGCCCAGGGTGACGCTGGCGTCCCCACACTCAAGGCCCCCACACCTGCTAATTTTTTCCTACACAGTACAGCCACAGATACCATGTTAGAATACATGAACATCAACCAATAGCTCGATCTTCAAGAGACGGAGTTATTGAATTGACACCGAGTTAAGCCGCAGACAGTGCTTTATGCTCACCTGTTTTTCGGGTGTTGGAGCAGCGACCGCTTCAGGCTGAGGTGGAGCCCCTCACGGTCCCCCGAGGTGGCTGCCTGGAACATACCGCTGTCCAGCGGAGCCTTCACTACCCACCGCAGCAGCACCGCCCCACCACCACCTACCCCGGGCTTATTGGAGGTGCATATTATCCAGTCGGTCAATAACAACAGTTACAGTCCAGGAACATGTTGAGAATGGTAATAATAACAAAACATGTCATCTGTTATTGTTTTTAGAAATATGGTTTGATAGTCTGAAATAAACTAGTTTGCTCTTAGCCTGAATGTCTGCTTGCGTGTAGGCGCCTCCTTGCTCTTGGGCGGTGCGCCACCGCTTCAGGTTCCCGAAACAGGTTTTGAGCTGTGCCGAATGTGTGCCGTCTCAGTGTGCTCTAACTTCTGATCAAGTGCAGGCACACATCACGGTGTTACAGCCAGTTGAATTCATAGCCACAAAGTAGTCTTGCAAATTAGGATACAACTTTACCACGCAGTCACCATCTAGCTCATCTGATGCGTTTGTTGGTGTGCTCTGTGGTTGCTATGGTAATTCTCCACATTGTTCCTCTTTTCATGCAACAACCCAACAACCAAAATCAGAACATAAAGGCAGAGAGATGTGATATCAACGTGTTGAGTGCTCCTATCTAGAATACATTTGATTTGAACACTTTACTTGAGTTTTCCAGGATTGAGAAACTTGTACTTGGGAAAGGGTTTCAGAGAGCAAAAAGAGTGACTTTCATGGTCAATTCCTTTCTTATCTTTGGCGCGTAATGTAAAGACAAGCTCGATAAAGCCTATAATCACAGTCCATTGTGGAAGGCAAATTAACAATGTCCATTTTACTGCAGTAGAATTACAAGCATGGTGTGTGTATAGAGGCGTGGTTAAGAACTCCCTGGAGGGGTCAGCACTAATTTATGCTCTTTTCCCTTCTGTTATTGTTTCTCACGCACATACAGCAGCCTACAGAAGACAGCTTGGTTTCATAACGGCTCTGGAAAATGTCTTGAATCGAACAAAAAGTTCAAAACAAAGACACTTCTAGAATTCTTCAAGTCATTATCACTAACACATGCTGAAATTATAGCATTTTTCCTATCAAAGTGATGGTAATTTCCACACCAATTTTCCCATCAATGTGGCAATCATTCTACAGCATATTTTTTCTTTTTCGTTACAATAGCCTATGACATGATACACAAATCTGGCACTTTGCATCACATGGCATTTGTCTAATTACTTGCCTAATTAGCAACATTGATTTACATCCTGGTCAATCTAATCTAAGGCCGTTGTTGGGCAGGACGGAGTGTGACTGCTGTCATGGCACTGGAGAATGGATACTACCATAGAACCAATGGGTTCCTATAGCTCAGGTCAAAGCCCTGGGCAAGAAGCATTGACTGCCTCGGCCGGATCCCGTGTGTGTGTGTGTGTTGTCATGGACAGTGCACCAGCCTGAGTGTTCAGAGCAAAGTGTGAAACGGTTGGATTGGAGGCCTGCTTCACTGAAACCAGCTGAGTACGTGACCAGAGAGAGCAGTGCCTGTGTGTGTGGTGATATCCTCCATGTCCCTGTGGGTCTATGTGATCAATGCTCTCATCAGTGGGTTATCATAGTCTGACCATTGATTATTGAATGAGTGTACCCTGCCTGAACCCATGAGAGATGGGTGCAGGGCCAGATTAAGAAATCATAGGCCCCGGGGCTTTGATTTCTTTTTATAGCCCCAGCAGCAGCAGGCTGTCTACACTCGTTGAAAGGGTTTAGGTAAAAAAAATATGCTAAAATATATACGACATATAATATATTTTGAATATATTTTCTTTAATATATATTTTTTTAAATCCCAGGGCCTTCAGCCACGTTAAGCCATTCAGAAGAAAGACTCCCCTCCCTCCTCATGCTTGGACAGGAGAGGCCATACTAAATGGAATTCGGATACCCGTTTGAGGAATTCTCACAATTCTATTCCTATAGTAGAATCCACATTCTATTCCTATAGTAGAATCCACATTCTATTCCTATAGTAGAATCCACATTCTATTCCTATAGTAGAATCCACATTCTATTCTTATAGTAGAATCCACATTTTATTCCTATATGTAACGGCTGTTGGTGGAAGAAGGTGAGGACCAAGGTGCAGCGTGGTACGTGTTCCTCTTTTATTAGTTGAACTGAACACTGAATGACAAAACAACAAAGAGAACAACCCAAACAGTTCTGTCTGGTGCAGACACACAAAAACAGAAAGCAACTACCCACAAAACCCAGGTGGGAAAAGGCTATGGTTCTCAAACAGAGACAACGATAGACAGCAGCCTCTGATTGAGAACCACACCCGGCCAAACAACAAAGAAATACAAAACATAGAAAATGAACATAGAATGCCCACCCTAGTCACACTCTGGCCTAACCAAAATAGAGAATAAAAGCCTCTCTATGGCCAGGGCGTGACACTATAGTAGAATCCACATTCTATTCCTATGGTAGAATCCACATTCTATTCCTATAGTAGAATCCACATTCTATTCCTATGGTATGAGTTACTCTGTGTGTGTGTTTGTGTGGTTCCAAAAGTGCCTGTATATGGGGTAAAATGTGTGTGTGTGTGGGTGAGTGTGTATATGCACACACAGTGGACAGAGACCCGTTGTCCATTTCTTTTTGGCTTCGCAAATCAGATGCTTGAGTGGTGTGTGTTTGTTAAGTATGGTTTCTGCTCATGACATGATAACATAGAGCCTAATTTATATATATCTATGTAAATATATATATATATATATAGAGAGAGAGAGAGAGAGAATATATACAGTGCCTTGCGAAAGTATTCGGCCCCCTTGAACTTTGTGAACTTTTGCCACATTTCAGGCTTCAAACATAAAGATATAAAACTGTATTTTTTTGTGACGAATCAACAACAAGTTGGACACAATCATGAAGTGGAACGACATTTATTGGATATTTCAAACTTTTTTAACAAATCAAAATCGGAAAAATTGGGCGTGCAAAATTATTCAGCCCCTTTACTTTCAGTGCAGCAAACTCTCTCCAGAAGTTCAGTGAGGATCTCTGAATGATCCAATGTTGACCTAAATGACTAATGATGATAAATACAATCCACCTGTGTGTAATCAAGTCTCCGTATAAATGCACCTGCACTGTGATAGTCTCAGAGGTCCGTTAAAAGCGCAGAGAGCATCATGAAGAACAAGGAACACACCAGGCAGGTCCGAGATACTGTTGTGAAGAAGTTTAAAGCCGGATTTGGATACAAAAAGATTTCCCAAGCTTTAAACATCCCAAGGAGCACTGTGCAAGCGATAATATTGAAATGGAAGGAGTATCAGACCACTGCAAATCTACCAAGACCTGGCCGTCCCTCTAAACTTTCAGCTCATACAAGGAGAAGACTGATCAGAGATGCAGCCAAGATGCCCATGATCACTCTGGATGAACTGCAGAGATCTACAGCTGAGGTGGGAGACTCTGTCCATAGGACAACAATCAGTCGTATATTGCACAAATCTGGCCTTTATGGAAGAGTGGCAAGAAGAAAGCCATTTCTTAAAGATATCCATAAAAAGTGTCGTTTAAAGTTTGCCACAAGCCACCTGGGAGACACACCAAACATGTGGAAGAAGGTGCTCTGGTCAGATGAAACCAAAATTGAACTTTTTGGCAACAATGCAAAATGTTATGTTTGGCGTAAAAGCAACACAGCTCATCACCCTGAACATACCATCCCCACTGTCAAACATGGTGGTGGCAGCATCATGGTTTGGGCCTGCTTTTCTTCAGCAGGGACAGGGAAGATGGTTAAAATTGATGGGAAGATGGATGGAGCCAAATACAGGACCATTCTGGAAGAAAACCTGTGGAGTCTGCAAAAGACCTGAGACTGGGACGGAGATTTGTCTTCCAACAAGACAATGATCCAAGACATAAAGCAAAATCTACAATGGAATGGTTCAAAAATAAACATATCCAGGTGTTAGAATGGCCAAGTCAAAGTCCAGACCTGAATCCAATCGAGAATCTGTGGAAAGAACTGAAAACTGCTGTTCACAAATGCTCTCCATCCAACCTCACTGAGCTCGAGCTGTTTTGCAAGGAGGAATGGGAAAAAATTTCAGTCTCTCGATGTGCAAAACTGATAGAGACATACCCCAAGCGACTTACAGCTGTAATCGCAGCAAAAGGTGGCGCTACAAAGTATTAACTTAAGGGGGCTGAATAATTTTGCACACCCAATTTTTCCGTTTTTGATTTGTTAAAAAAGTTTGAAATATCCAATAAATGTCATTCCACTTCATGATTGTGTCCCACTTGTTGTTGATTCTTCACAAAAAAATACAGTTTTATATCTTTATGTTTGAAGCCTGAAATGTGGCAAAAGGTCGCAAAGTTCAAGGGGGCCGAATACTTTCGCAAGGCACTGTATATATATATATATATAGAGAGAGAGACCTAAAGGGCCTCGCAGCACCTTCATATTTGATGAGCCACGTCATGAGGATCTCATGCCCTGGGGGCCTCTGAGATATGTTAGTGTAAGTGCGCTGATGCCCTTGCTTCTCTCCTCCTTTCTCTCACTCCCCCTCCATCTCTCTCTATCTCTACCCCCTCTCTCTATTGCTCTATCTTTATCCCCCTTCCTCTTTCTCTCTCCATCCATTCCTCTCTGTCTCTATGCCCCCCCTCTCTCTCTGTGTCTCTATCTCTATCACTCTCTCTACCCCCCTCCCTCTCCCTCTCTGCTCAGCCAGGCAGCAGTGTGTTAATGCATCATGGCACATTCTGCAGCTCGGGCTTTAAGCATTGACCACACCACGACCTCCCTCAGCTTCCACTCACGCACTGTCACTGTATGAGAAAGGGCAGGGGCGTGGGGCAAGGGGCAAGGGGGGTGAGGCAGGGTGAAGAGGGGTTAGGGTGGAGCAAAGGAGGGAGGGGTGAGAGAAGGAAGAGAGGGGACAGTACACAGGTCAGAGGATGACAGGGTGGGGGGTGACGAGAGGAGAGAGAGGGCGTGAGGGGAGGGGAGTGATGGCAGTGAGTGGAGGGAGGGGTGATGGAGAGGAGGTGAGAGAGTGGTGTGAGAAAGGGAAGGGGAGGGATGGCAGGAAGATGCAGGGGACATTGTCTCTGTCAACCGGCGGGTACTATCTAAGACAGTGCCAGTAAGACAAATGAAGGACCACGAATCGAGATATGGAGAATAAAGTCAACGTGTGATGTGATGCAATGGGATGGCTTGTGTAACATTGTAGTCTTACAGCGCTTGTGTAACATTGTAGTCTTACAGCGCTTGTGTAACATTGTAGTCTTACAGCGCTTGTGTAACATTGTAGTCTTACAGCGCTTGTGTAACCATATATTTATATGAGTGTTCAACATTACATTAGTTAGATGAGCTAGAGACATGGAATATAATGGACGCTGTTTTGGATGAATTTACTGCAGATAATGTTATAATGTTTCAATTGTAGAGTTGGTAGTGGAATTTTATATTTTCTAAGAAAAATTATTTGGACTACTGGACCAACAAATATGTTGAACCGTTGATGATCAAACGTCTCATCCAACTGAGATTGTATTTGTTCCCAGAGTAGTGTGTATAGTATACATTGTGAGTAGTATGTTTTTTCAGTATGAGTGATGTGTATACTATAGTACACACTGTGAGCCGTCATAGAAAAGAAAAGTGGGGGCCTCTGCTGCTGTCCCATGAGATGCATCTTTAATGCAGTGTCTCTCTCAGCCCTCGTAGGATAAACAGCTCATCTGTTGGGCCCTGCTCCCTGTGGAGATCCTGCCATCACACTCCCATCTCCTCCATTCTTCTCCTCTCTTCTCCTCCCCTCTCTTCTCTCCCCCCCCCTTCTCTCTTCTCCTCTCTTCTCCTCCCCTCCCTTCTCTCTTCTCCTCTCTTCTCCTCCCTTCTCTGTTCTCTTCATCTCTCTTCTCCTCCACTTTCCCCCCTTCTCCTCTCTTGTCTTTTCCTCTCTTCTCCTCTCTTCTCTTCCCTGTTCCTCTCTTCTCTTCTCCTCTTTTCTCCTCTTTTCTTTTCTCCTCTCCTCTCCTCTCCTCTCCACTCCTCATCCTCTTAGCCTGCCTCAATTGTAGCACCAGAAGGGAGAGAGAGTGATAAATAAGATAATAGCTGAGGAGAATCAGATTTAAAGAGAATGGCAGCTGGCGCTGAGTTGATGAAGAATTTATGGAGTAAATGAAGAGTGTGATAATATGGATGAAAGAGGGAGGGGTGAGAGAGAGTGACATGCCAGTTCCTAGCCCCCCGCAGTCGACCACAGTGTGTGTGTGTGTGTTTGTACTATATTGCATGTGGGTCCCTTGCCCCTCAGGTGAGTGGCATGCACAATGTCCGAAGGTTGAAGGAGGAGTGGCCAGTGACTCATCTACCGATCGTCCTACCGGTTGATGGGTAACCTGCAGCAAACACACACACACACACACACACACACCTCAGACAGACACTACAGCCTCTCTGTGCCGGGGGGGCAGGGCGAGGCACAGTAACAGACAGCAGAACAGTAACACCAGCAATGCTAACCTTTAACCAGGCCCAACATTTCCAATTCAAAGCTTTATTGTCCCTGCAGGCAGAGTCATTCATTGTGCAGTCAGGAGCATAAAAATCCACACAGAATAAATCCAATCTGCACTGTAGCGTAAACTACAGGCTGTCTTCCATCTCGTCTCAACCCTTTACTCCTCTCCTTACCCAGACACCTCAGTAGTTTTTTGTGTAATGTCAATCTGACATGGCTTATCCTGTGCAACAGCTTTTTGATTGTTGATGTTCGCGGTCCTTTATGAGCACTGGCATTGTCATGACAATTTCCGAGGTGATTTGTGTCATGTGTGACAGGGCAGGTGCGAGAGAGGGAGAGAGAGAGAGGCAAGTTAAAACTGGCTCATGGCAGAACTGTCGCTTGCCATTTATTTGTTGGGGGATTCGTTGTGTTGTACAAGAGAGTCATGTCTCTCTCTCTCTCCTTCTCTCTCGCTCACTCTTTCTCTCTCCTCACTCTCTCTGTCTCTCCTTCTCTCTCTCTCTCTCTCCTCTCTCTCACACTCTTTCTCTCTCCTCTCTCTCTCTTTCTCTCTTCTCTTCGCTCTCTCTCTCACTCTTTCTCTCTCCTCTCTCTGTCTCTCCTTCTCTCTCTCTTTCTCTCTCTTCCCTCTCTCTCTCTCCTCTCTTTTGTGTCCTATTGTGATATGATTTCAAGGCTGATATGCTCGAAGGCTGTTCTGTCAATCTACTGTACTGTAGTTCTAGTATGACATCACGAATGATGTCATTTGATGATGACATCAAACGATACTCTAGTCTTATTAGTTGACTTCACATGTACATTTGTAAATCAAGGAAGTTAGGTTACACCACTTTGAGCAAGGCCAGACCCAGAAATGTCCTCTGGCTTATAAAGACAGTTGAAGATGTCTGTATGCGTGCGTGTCTGTCTATGTGTGCGCGTGCAAATGTGTGTGTGAACAGACACCATGGCCCTGCTGAATAGTGTGTGGATGGATGCAAAACATCCTAGTATCCATATAGTGGGATTAGCAATATGTTGGACGGTGGCATCAGAGTCTCTCATTGGCCAATAAATGGCATCAGCAACCTAGTGTTTATAAACATCATTGATGGTATCCATATAATGGGTTGTACACTGTAGGAGCCCGTTTGTGCTAATTTAATGTGTTGTGTAAATATTGTCTGTCTAGGGATGTTTTCACTTGTTCTGTTACACTAGAGGCAAAATAGCTCTCACATGGGGTTATGGGTCCCATGTATATACTGTACGGGAGAGGAGAGAGAATTATGTTAAACACATGGAAGTTATAGAGTCAACATGATGCTGTGAATTGCAGACCTGGGGTCAGTCATTTCAAAAGCTTTAGCTGTGCTTGATTGAGCCTGTTGCCATGGGATCAATATACATTTCCGAAAGTGCAACCCCCCCCCACCTGGCAGTCCAGGCAGGGTAAAAGAAAACACTCAAAACCACAGGACGGGTGGGGTGGGATGGAGAGGGTCCCCCCAAAGAGTGTGTCTGTCTCGGGGGATTGACTGTTGAGCCTGAGGGGTTGGAACATGGAGAGGAGCCAAGAACAACTACATACCAGCTGGGTTTTGTCTCCAGACACGATGGACTAAAAGGCTAGTAGCTCTGTGTGTTTGTGTGTGTGTGTGTGTGCGTGCGTGGGTGTGTTTCTCTCTCTCTCGCTGTGTGTGTGTGTGTTTCTCTCTCTCTCTGTGTGTGTGCAGGGTGTGTTTCTCTCTCTCTCTGTGTGTGTGCAGGGTTGGGCAAGATACTCTGAAGATATAGTTTAACAAGCTACCAATTACTTCACACTGGAAGAAGTTAAGCTACACTATAGCTACCCTTAAGAAATATATAGTTTACTCATCTAAAGTTACTTTGAAAAAGTAGTTCACTATATCCAAACTACTTTGTGATAAATGTATCATATTTCAATCTGAAATGATTACACATTGCAAGACAGATCACTCTGGAGTCAGATTTAACAGAATGTGTTATTTAGTCTATTAAACACAAACATATCTTTTAGTGTGAATTTGTCAGGTCTGATGCAAATTTTATTATTGCCTGAAAAGTAGTGTGTAGTTCCAGCGGAAAACTCTACCAAGATTTGGATTTAGTTAAACTACCTCCAAGCTACTGAAAAATTACTAGTCAAACTGAATTACTAGTGTGTGTGTGTGTGTGTGTGTGTTCTGTGCGTGTCTCTAGAGTACTCAGCCACCTCAGTCACCTAATTAGCCACTTTAATAATTTAGTGTGGCGGCATCTCTCCTTCTCTTCCCAGGATTTGGGTGTGGGAGTGTTTGGATCTGGAGAGACAACTTTCAATGCGGATTTTTCAGTTCTTGAATTGAAACTGAACTGAATCAAATTGGAATCAACCCTTCAACAAATCATTACAGGAGCTGGAGTCGGGTGTAACTGTGTCTGTGCCTCTTTAAATCCTCCCTCTCTTTTCCCCACTGTACTTTCAAACAAACAAAAAATATGAAAAGGGATCGGGCCTTTGATCTCCTTAAAATGTTGTATTTTATAAAAATGTTGAAATGTGATGACAGTTGGATCAATTACATTACTCTGTCTCCTTATACTGAACTCCCCCTGAAAAAAACTTTGAGGACTCCTACTCTATTCTTCCCTAAAAAAACTTTAAAAGGAGAGCTTGAATCAGTCCGATGACAGCCATGTTTAAAGGTCACAGGGATCTGTAACTAATGCAGGTGTGTCCCCTTATGAGTCATCCTAACCCGGCTGGTGTGTCCCTTAACCCTCCCGGTAGGGGCAGGGGCCCCAGAGAGACATGAGATTGTAATTGAATGTGGCACATAAGGGGGGCTTCTGTACTAATCTTTATGGTTGCCATCATCTCATTATCTGGCAACCAGAATCTGGCAACCGGGCTAAATATACAGTACTAGCCCTGACACAGCTGTCACCTCCGTAGACGTTGTAGACGTCATAGTGGAGGCTACACAACCATATCAGGGTTGATGTATTTCAGGGTTGATCCCATATACACTCTTACACATACACGTGTGGTAGATGTATTCTTTGTCAGATATACATATATACTCATGTTGAAAATATTCATACACACACTGTGCATTGGTGTGTAAGATAAACATGCATACAGAGACATATGGTGATAGACCATATATATGCACCATATATATGCACAGACATCATTTTGAAAGTTCACATATGGGCTCATGTCAGTGTGTGTGTGTATGTGTCTACCCCCAAGAGAAAGACATTTTACCAGTAACTAAGCATGCCCTGTACTCTGACTGTCAGGTAATTGCTCTTCAGTCTTCTGAGAGGTGCTAATCTGAGAAACATGAGGCAAGTGTGAAAACATTCTGAGGTTTACAAGACTAGCTCTTTAAAAACACATAAGAGTCTAAGCCCTGTCTAAGCCAGGGGATGGGGGGGTTCTTTCTAAGCTATATGGAATTGTTTTATGAGGGTCATAAACAAGGATAACTTTGCTGTTTGATTTTGAATTTCAAGACCCCTTGACGTATCAAAAAAATATAGAGTAAGTTTGTTCTGAAGTGTCTGTTCTATATCTGACAGATATGTCATGAAACATGTTTTTTTTAAATGTATTTGACCCTTACTTTTTGGCACTAAACAGTCTCCATATATACTTCCATACATTTTTGCTACTGGTACCGGGGCACCTTCAGACGAGTCTTGTGAGGCGTGTCCTAGAGCAAAACAACCTGTCTCACCTTTCCACAGAGGTTTCATATTAGTGTGTAGCCCAAACTGTTCAGACGCTACAGACAAGTTGGCAGATCGGCTGTAATGACGATTCCCAAGATGCTTGTGGGCGTCCTAGAGCAAAACAACCAACATGTACATGTTCATGCAGAAGTGCGACGTAGGAGGACAAAGTGCCTCGTCTCTCTCCTCTCTTCTTTTCCCTCCTCCAGACTCACCCCTTTCCCTCTCATTTTCTCCTTCTCCACCTACCTTCTCTCCTCTCCACCCCACCCCACCCATCCTCATATCACCATATGCTAGGGACAGTATAATATTGCAAGGAACTTTTTTGTATGTTTATGCTTTTACTGTGTGAGCTTATTCTAGCTGTAGTCTGTGTGACAGTACTTGTGACTGAGTGTTGACTTGACCTCTAATCTGTGGTGACATCAGGGTTCTTATTAGCTGTCAGGTGACTGGGTTTGAAGACCCCCCTCCCCCATTAGCCAGCTGGATAAATCTTGGGGGAACCTCTATTTCACACTCTCTCTCACTATCTCACACCCATCCCTCTTTCTTTCTATTTTACAGTAGAAAACATCTATCACTTTCCTCTGCTATGACATTCCTTTTGCTTTTGACCCGTGTTGTTTGGTTTAAAGGACCACTGCAGTCAACAACATATATTTTGTGTGTTTTATATATATTTCCACACTGAGGTTGGGATAATACGGTGAAATTGTGAAAATTCTGATAATGCCATTTTAGTGTAACATGCTGACCAGATCAGATGCGTTGCGTGAGCGTTGCTAAACTACATTTACACATACATGTTATTCAATCATTGCTACACACTGCTCTCTTGAACTTGGTTCTATTTGTGATGCTCAACGCGCTGCAAGTCCTGCCTCTCCCATCTCCTCATTGGTTTTTAGGAGCATATACCCACGTGGGTGATTGAAAGATGAACTGAGGTCCACACTCCGGTCGGTTGTGTCATTTCAGGTAAAATAACAACCCAATGTTTATATCCCAGGACAAATTAGCTAGCAATAGCAAGCTAGTTAGCTAAATTGCCATGAAGGTTTAATGCTTTTTGACCTGTCCCCAAATTAATATAATTGGTTCAGAGTTTGTTTTGATATTGCAACCTGTGTGTCCTGATCCCGTCTGGTGTGGGGGGACAAAATCAAGGAATTTCTCTTTGCTAAGAAGCATTTTTTTTAAACCATTTTAATTGAAAACAATCACAGGAAGGTACTTAATTATTACCCAGAAATTATTTGATATTTAGATACAAATGTCTGCATTGGACCTTTAAAGCATGCAAGTGAAGGGGACCTCTCTCTCATACCCCTCCCTCTTGCTTTCTGTTTTACGGCAGATGATGAATGACTTCTCTCCCGCCCTCCCTTTTGCTTTTGACTTGTTTTAAAGCAGGGATGGGCGACTTTGATTAGGGTGGGGGCCACAAAAAAATCTGAACTCATCATGACGGGCCACAGTTGTTTTTTTTTGTTGGGGTGGGAGGTGAAATGGATCCAAGGACCTTCAAAAGGGGGCCGCCAGTTACCCATCCCTGCTTTTAAGCGATGCTCCTCACCTCACACTCTCCATATTCCTCCCTCTCATTTAGTCTTTTATCTTCAAATTCCTCCCTTTGATTACTACCACTTAGTCAAGCCAATTTTAATTCAAGTAAAATATAGTTTTGTGTATTCAAATTATGTGTAACAAAGGTGAATCCTGTGTAATCTATCCAACTTGATTGCAAAAGCGTTCAACCTTTCCATTGATGAGTTGTAAACAGCCCTGTTGTGTTAGAGTCTGACTGAACTGACTCTAGCTAATGGACTGAAGCTACATGTTGGGATGAAGCCATCCTGCAGTTTGCAAACTTTAGGTGGCAGGGTTCAGTGGAGCACTCATGTGCTCACACGCACTCACACAGACGCACGCACACACACATAGGCCTAGGGGCAAGTTATTGAAAGGATGAACAACAGAGAGTCAACAGTTCACCCCCCCTTCCGCCGCCTCCTCTGTCCCCTCCTCCTCCTATGCCCCAGCCTGGATTGCCAGCAGTGGAATTAATTAGCTGATGGCATACATAATTGGTTTAAAAGCACTTCAAGGCATTTTCTTAATGACAGTCGGCTGTATGTAACTCCTTCTGATGATCATGAATGTCGAACCAACTTTGTTCAGCTGCAGGCCTCTAACATTCAACCTGGGTTCAAATACTATTTGAAATAATTTCAAGTAATTTATCTGTGCTTGATTGAGTTTGTCTGGCTTAATGGACCAATAGAAAAGTCCCAAGTCTGTATATCCCACCGGCACTTTAGGCAGCCTATAGCAAAAGTATTTGAACGATTTCAAATAGTAACTGAACCCACATCTGACACGTGGTGTATAAGCTGCTGCTTCTTAGCTGCTGTTGCCTGATGCAGGTCAAGGAGAGGTCAAGCACACTAGGGTTATGTCCCAAATGCAACCCTATTCCAGATGTAATGAGCTACTTTTCACCAGAACCATTTTAGAATCAGCCTTAATATTGTACATGGCTCTGCTCAAAGTAGTGCATTATGTAGTGGGTTAGGGTACCATTTCAGCCTAGATATTCCATTGAACCAGAAAATACATTTCTGCCTCCGCCATTCGTACAGCATCATAGTAATCTGTCTCAGACCCAGTCTCTGCTCACTACTCCTGCGAGGTCCCTGTAGCTGTATCCAGACCTCTGAATTGTGACTGAATATCTGTGACAGGGTTGAATATGATGTTGGATAGTATTGGTCCCAAACGGGTTTTTATTGTGCATTCCATCTAAACAGGTGTATAGGCAACCTTGTGAACAGGTAACACATGCAGGCTATAGTGTGCTATCATATATATATTTCCTGACTTGTCCTATGAAACTGGACAGCCGTTGCATTGGCAGGCTATGTGCCAAGGATGGCAGGGGCTTGGACAGAAACCGATAAGTAGCAGAGAGCGTTATCATCCTGGCTACTAGTTCAGCAAATGCCATAATGAGAGATAATGTCGTAGACTGCTATTGTACTGTTTGCTTGCCAAAAGGACGCAGGCTGAGCAAATATTATTTCCCGAACCACTTCTTCCAGTTCCATCTCTGTGTCTGGTGTTCGAAGACCGAGGCCAGAGGACGTTCACTGAGTTGCCCGCCCGCGCCCTGTAACTTGAAGCGGGGAGGCTATTTGCTATGCATCCGCGCGCTAAGGAGACCTGACACCGCTGGCTGCATTTGCTGCATCGCGCATATAGCGATCTTAAAACGCAGTGCTATTTTCGTTGATGTTAATTTGCTCCGTGTTAGGGCCTCGGTTCACAGCTCGGTCAGCCTTCCACGATACTATATTCCCGTTAGTTTCAGTAAAGGTTCTCCCGTCACATCACATTTAGGTCGAGGACTCCGTGAACTGTGAATGCACCGCGCGCAGGGACATGGGTTGTGCAAAGGTGCCTGCCTTGCATCGCGCCCTGGGTCCTTGGCTCCGTCGCATTCAAGTGATTCCCTCGTATTCTATTTCGAAACGTTCTCCTTTCTTGTCGAAAGGCTGTATGGATGAATGTAAAACATAAAACAAAACCAGCTGAATGAATAGTTAATTAGTTCCTTAAATATAAATGTGAAAATAATAATAACCTAAATTAAATAGCATTATGTAGGCTAGTCAATTAACAGAAGTTTAGTCAAATTGCATCTAAAGGGATATTGTGATTAATCCAATATAGATATTGTCACAAAGTATTGGACATACATCTGTATGCATGCAACAAGGCTATTCATCTCAGCACACTCAAAAATCTAATTGATTGAATTCTAAACTTATTTTATACATTTCAATAGCCTATATATATATTTTATTTAAAAACATTACAATAATAAAATACATGTTCTATTGTTATTATTATTAAAATCACCTGGTTTTCTGCGGTTTTGTCCGCCCAACAGACTGCAAGTTTGATCAGCACGTACGTAGCGCGCCCGCACGTGGTTGATTGTCCGAACGCATTCTAGGAAGAACGTAGCCAGGCTGGAGTCTCGTGGCAAGTCCTTCTTGAGTAGTGCGCAGGTTTCATTTCATTCTCCTTTCTATTTTCATCTGATGTAATAAATGATTCAAATGTATCCCTATCCTCGAATCATAATCAAACTAATGGAATCTAATCCATCTCAAAAGAAGCATGTAAAATACCTGGTAAATAAATATGTATGCTATAGCATTCATTTCATAGGCTATGAAAACAGGAATTTATTGCAAATGAAATTGAATTGTACAGTATTGTATGAGCTAAATTAATTATACAATTATATTGCAGTTTTAACATTAGGCCTACAATTGTAGCATATTTCAAATTGTGTATAGGGAGAATATCGGTAGATTATCTCTTTCAACGGTTATTTAACCATTGATTTACTCAAGAGCTTTTATAAAAATATTATTGTGCAGGCATTGTACTATTTTATAGGCTACTATAATAACATATATACTCTATACCTTATCAATTGACTATCTAACAGGAAAAACTGCATCTGTTTATTTAGTAGCTAATAATTATTATAATTACAAAACCACAATCCACTTCCCAAAGTGTAATCCTAAAATGTCAAGTAACACAAAATACATTTTTAATTTCTTCCCCTAACCTCTGTTTTTAAAATATATATTTTTTATTGAAATGGAATATTGAGATCTTTTACAATTGTGATATGGAGCTAATATGGGCTAATTTTATATTATTTTCATGATAGTATAGTCTATAATTGAATCTGTCTTTCTAATGAAGTAGTTTCCTCACACGAGTAGGCTAGAGTAACATAATGTAGAATGACTGGACATACTTGGGTTCAGCTGAGCCTAGAGACAGAATGCGCGTGGAGGAGAAATTATGTTTGGCCCCTAAAATTTCATGTCACCTTTCCACTTTAAACAGCCGATGGCAGTTGTCCCAAAACGTTGAAACCGAGGCTACATGTTGTTACAACACAGCACAATAGTCATCCTAACCTCCTGGAGGATTATATACTTCATAAACACATATTGCCAAAATATTTAGGCCCGGGGAGGGCGAGTTTGCACATTGGTGCAAAGATGAAAACACATTTTAATGTTAGCTTCACTACATTGAACATTCATGGCGACAAGCATAGTCACTATTCATGCATCTGTCTCCTATTGTTATCAGACCTCGGTCTATGTGATGGAATAAGAGGGCAACAGCACACATACATTCAAACACACACACACACACACACACACACACACACACACACACACACACACACACACACACACACACACAAACACACGTTTATATTGAATGTCTTCATTTTTCCTAGCATGATCCAGGCAAAATGAATGCACCATTGTATTCCAATAGGGAAGGTATAAACTCAACAACAGCACAGAGCGTTTAGAATGCAGACCGTGAAGTGCAGACCGTGAAGTGCAGACTGTGAAGTGCATTCCCCCCATTTCGCCTGCAGACATGAAACGTGTTTTGAAATGTTGTGAAAACAATAGTAGTAGACCAGGTTGGGATAATCCAAACATGGTTTCATTTAACCATTTATTTTTTACTCTCAAGATTGGTTGACCTAGCAGCTGGGTCTTTTTGAATATAATCCTTAGGTTAATTTCCGGAGGCGGGGCTTATTAGAGGCTGTCTTTCAGCTAGATATTATTGGCTACCCATGAGAGTAAATGTCATTCTTGTTCATCATATTCAATTGACACATTTTTCTATTATATTATTTATTAAATATTATAATAAGGTATACCATCTTGTTGCCTGATAAGGCTTAGACTTTTAGGGAAAACCTACACATCTGTACGCCTCATTGAAGCTATAAAAATGTCAATGTTCAACATTAACATGTGATAACTATAAAACAGAACAGATGAACAGGAATTACATTTATTCTCATGGGTGACTAAAAATAACTATCTGAAAGCCACGCCCCTACTAAACATATACACCTCCAGTCTTCTGATCTGACCTGCTGGGTCATATCTTAATAACCTAGCACCAATAACCCAGGACCCACCATCAATAACCCAGCAGTTTTGAAAGAAAACGACCCAACTAAGTGACTCAATGCCTGCAACCCAGCACAGCAGGTGGGTCAACCAAACAACCCAGCAGTTTTTAGAGTATGCACGGTTTCCTCCGTCAGAGCA